>NC_056729.1:583811498-583916498 GCF_019279795.1 Protopterus annectens | reverse complement strand
AGTCAGTGGTGACACCAGCTAGGGATGTGCAGGCTGGGTGTAGGGAAGGTCCATAGCTGCACATTTCTTTAACTGCAATAGCTGTACATATGTTTGACATTTGACATTTGACATGAAACCTTCCACCCCTGAGAGAGGGGTGAGGACAACTAAGTATATTGTACTAACAATTATGAATATCAGGCACATGCAGTGCTTGTGAACTGCTATACTGTCATTAGTATGTTAGATGGCTACATCCTTTGATGTTTCTGTGCTGTACTCCTACATAAGGGCATGCTTGTGGAAGTAATTCTACAGCTATTAGCAGAGTATGTAACAGCAGACAGGCTGATATGCCTGTGTGTTTCTGACACTTGCAGGCCTCAAATACTCTCAGGTATATATTTAACCAGCCTCAGGGAAAGGTACATATCAGTGGGATACACCCGTGATATATTTCAGATATTCTCCAGTTGTGACTGTGGGATATTTTGAGCATATGTATTACTACACCATTTCTGACATGCAAGTAGTGTCTACTTTAACTTATTGACAGTTACCATTACGTGGGATTCCCCACCTTTCTGCCTACTGTTAGTACATTTCACAGGGAATCAGTGGGGCACAGGTAACAGTTGTTTGCAAATCAGGCACATCCATGTAAATCAGTCACAGTTGGGAGGTCTGGCCTCTTACCTATTCATATATGGTGGTGTTTATCCTGCTCTGATACTGTGTGGGGTTTGTAAGGTGCTACTGTAACATTATTACCTACTAGCATGGCTGTTTCTCTTCTCACACTAATGTAATGCAATTCCACAAGATCTGCCAGTAAAGATACACGGAACAAGCTTTGTGTAATGGCCTTCCTATTTTCCCTTTACATTCACTCCTTGTATTTCATGATATATTTCTTTCAGCACCGAGTTCTTGTATATCTGCTGTGGCTCAGTGGTAATTTATGCAGACTAGTGTTTCCAAGGTCCGGGGTTCGAGACTGACAGGATATTTTATTTTGCTGATGAGCAGACTACAGGCCTTGTCATACAGAGTGACTAAGGCACTTTTAAGCAGTTGTAAGTGGGTTTGCACAAGTTTGCCTTAGCTTAGCTAAGCACACTGCTAACCGCTGACTACTGCTTAAAGTCCTTACTCCCACTAACACCCACGCTAATTTCTTTTAAAGAAAAGAAAATGGGGAAATAGGAAAGTGGTGAAAAAGGGGGCAGTAGGGAAACCAGCTCAGGATGTGCAGGATGGGTGTAGGGAAGGTCCATAGCTGCCCATTTCTTTATCAGCAACAGCTGTGCATATGTTTGAAATTTGGTGTGAAATTTGAAACCTTCCACACCTGAGAGAGAGGGGTGAGGACAACAAAATATGTTGTACTGCCAATTAGAATTATCAGTTTACATGTCCAGCAGACATGTGTGTGAATTGGGCAGCTATGTATGGGGCGTATTTTTTTGTGGGAACAGAGTGCCCTTTTTTTATTTTTTTTTCAGGTGAGAGTGGAATGTGAGGTACAGGAAGTAGGTATATTTGGGGAGGTAATTTGGGGAGGTTAACAGACAAGACAAACAATATGCATACAGGGGCGGAGTATGACACATGTGGGGGGTAAACACAATTGACGGGGATGGATGTTTGGATATCGCGAGCCCATGAGCCCACAGATGGCAACAGTGGAACTGAGATCCCCACCCATGGGCAGTTACCACTGCGCCTTCACAGCCCAGGCCGGGGCTGTGCTGAGGGCTGGATAGGACGGGCAGGCACACCCATGAGTTGCACCACTCTCGCCTCGAGCTGGCGTAGGGGATCAGTCACAGAACACCTGATCTCACTACGCACCACAGACTGGACCCTATGGAGGGTGAGTGGAGGCTCTCCTCTGGCCACGCTTGCAGAGGGTGGATGAGCCCCATCCCCTGCAGCACTTCCACCCAAAGGTGGCACAGGGCCACCGGAGGAGGAGGTCCCGGCCTGGGCACTCGTGCCAGGTGCACTCGCCAGCTGAGGTGGGAGAGGTGGGTCCGCTGGAACCCGCCTTTCTTGTTGTTCTATGTTTAGCAATATTTTATGGAATTTTGGGTTAGTAACAAACAACACCATTCAAAATTAGTTGTAATAGCATGCATCAGTATTCCCATTAACCAAACACCCATGAATTCCGAACATTGAGCAGCAAGCATAACACATGCATATTTAGAACAACAGTGCACATTCCAACAGCATGCAGGGTTGATTGGTGGCAACAGGCCATCAGGTTTGGATATGAGAACAGGGCACATGCATCAACGTACATGCAGATATGTATGAACCAACTGGACAAATGTCCATGGGAATTAATTGTGAATACACATACCCAGTTTGGTGTGGAATGGCATAATTTGTGAAAATAGGGTAGGGTGGAGAAATATTACATTAACAACTTACACTTACTATACATATACTGCACATTCCTAGTAGCTGCAGATATATATCCCCTACATGTATTAGTACAGTTTCCTGTATGTAACCTTAGGAATGTTGGTGATGGGGATGTTACAGCTACATTAATATACATTCCATTTTTATTCATATATGTTCATATCTGGCTGTGTTCAGGTACAGCATCCTGCTACATTTGATTTATATGGGTCTAGACAACTGTGGATGTTCAGCATTTCATACAACCATACTATCTCCATAATGCAAGGGTACAGCAACATATCCAAATTGTAGGACAGACACAGTCCAGGTTATGTACTTTATTTAAGACATTACACTCTTTGGTTGTGGCTGTCTCATTCATTTCATTATGTAGTGACTGCAGTATACCTTTATTCCAGACTTATTACAGCTTTTTTGGTAGCTTCAAACTGTCTTTCTCACACTCTCTCACTTATTTTATATTTACATTTCAGAATGGTACTTAATTCTAGGTTTTATTAACATTTATTACTGGGTTACAACAATTCTTTCCAGCTGACTCACTTATTTCATATGACACTTGTCTATCCTTTGTTGATTGATTACCACGCATTTTCAGGCTAAAGCAGTTATCTGATATTACAATACAGGTCGAAACTCTATTTGAGACTTCTGGATTGCAATACACTCTTTTCCAGGCTGCATCACTTATCAAATCTTACAATACTAGCAGAATCTTTATTCTAGGCTTATTTCACCTTTATTACTGGGTTACAAGACTGAACTCTTTTACAATCTGTCTCACTTATATTCTATAACAATACCAGCTAAATAATTACTAACCTGCCTGGTAGCACAACCTCAGCAGCCTATCAGCATAGGCTTGCCGATACGCGGAACGAACACCTGCAGCTATAATATAAATGAAGGAATATTGGAACATATCTCTCCATACTATAGGCTAGGATAGCATTTCTTACATACGTAATTACATGGATACTTACTCAGTAGTGGGGCATTGGGCATTTGGCGGGCGTCCTGGATCCAACGGTTCAGTTGGTCCTCCTTACGTCACTTCAGGTCCGTATGGTGGTGATGGACCTGTTCACCAGTCCACAGAATGCCTGTGGCACTGGTGAGATCAGGTGCCAACCGGTTCCACGCCTCTGCCTTATACACACCCCATTGAACCTGGCCCTGCATGAGTTGTGCTTCATGATTATGGACTAAAAGCCAAACCATATATTTTGACTCCTCAACACCCCACCTTTGTGCTCTAAAGTGATTTCCCTCTCCTGCACCTGCCATCCTGACTGCAAATGGGTACCACAATCAGTTATGGTGTGTATTCCTGCCTATGGGACTTATATATGCCGGTTTTCCTGCACTTATCTCTGATTGGCCATTTTGGATATTTATCAGCTTAAAGCAAACCTGCTTTGTCATGGTTCTATTTCCATTCATTCCTATATATATGCTAACACTGTGTTTCTCAGTACAACATGGCTTAGTGGTTCAGTACTTTGACTATGGTGAACAGTATCCCGGGTTCGACCCTTGGCATTGCTTTTTTTATTTTACTACTGTCTAGACAGGCTAGGAGGTGTGCCTGTGTAAAGGCGGCTTTGATACAGCTTGCCCAATGTTGCCCGCCGGTAAGCTGGTTGGCGTGCTACGCAGCTCCGGGCAAACGGCTTACACTGGGTAACGTGTTATTTAGCTATGAGCACTCATATTACGCTGGGTGAGGCACTGCTAATCTACGGGCACTCATATTAAGCTTGTTAAAGTGCTGCTCACCTCCGGGCACTCATATGCAGCTTGTTAAAGCGCTGCTCACCTCTGGGCACTCATATGCAGCTTGTTAAAGCACTGCTCACCTACGGGCACTCATATGCAGCTTGTTAAAGTGCTGCTCAGCTATGGGCAATTATAATCCTTTTTTTATAAATTATTCTGTCGGATTTCTTCACAAATACATGGCCCATTTCATTACATTTTACTTAAATTATAGTTATATATATATATATATATATATATATATATATATATATATATATATCAGGAGATTGTTTCATACTTATTTAAATAAAAAATGGTGAATGATGTTGTGGGGGCTTGAACCGTGACTACCTCCTATTTGGCCAACGTCTCTAACGCTACGCTATTGCTACTTGGCTTAATTTGCATATGTAGATCTTATATGCTTTTCAATGTCTGCTAACTGTGGCTGAGCGAAGGGCATACCCGCGCAAACGAGTGCAAATGCGGGCAAACATTTTTGAAATTATAAAAAAAAAAAATGAAACTGCTATTTTTACGTTTTACACATTTTCAGTAGGGTTTATAGTCTGTGGGGATGTGTGGTGTTGTGTTCCTTGACATTTCTAAGGACTCGCTCATGGGTGTTTACTTTCAGGCCTCTGACTCTTCTGGGGGCGTTTCCCTTTGCAGTACTCGGCATTCGGACATGCCCCCTACTTTCCTACATGGACCGTGTTAGCCTAGGGTATGATTCAGCATGCCCTCATGAATATGCATGGCATGCTGACGTCATACCGTTCAACTGCAGCCTCTGAGTAAGACATATTAAGTCTTACACAGTGGTTTCGTGAATCCGGCCCAATATAATTTCAAATAGTGGAAATATTAATGAACCATTTAAAAATGTTGAACTGCTATTAATAATTATAAATATAGTAGATTTGATATTATTATTAATGTTTGAAATGAGTATAATTGTAGACACTAATAAAAGAAAGAGTATTACATAAGAATTTAAACAAAACATGTTTTTGACTTTTACTCCCCACATGGAGTTAAACACTGCTGACTTGAATAGCAAAACTGTCCAAACCATCCCTGTTAACAATAGAAGCAAGATTAGTGCCATACCACTAATTTAGAACAATAACATATTATTATTGAAAATAGAGAAGAAGAAATGTCATAAACAATGGAAACACCTTCAACTGATAAGTTCCTAATAAATTTGAAATAGTTATATTTGTGTAATATCTATATATATTATGATATACAATATGATAAATTAAGAAAGAGGGTAAAAAGAGATTATCAAAGTAGATCAATACATTCTAAATTCTCAATATATATATATATATATATATATATATATATATATATATATATATATATATATATACATTATATTAAAATTCAGCTGTTTTGCATTAAGAAAAGGACAAATTCAAAGAAATCATATATTAATATGAAAAAATGATCATGTAAAATCTATTATATTTTAACTTTTGAAGTTAAGTAAACCTTTTTCTATCTACACATTTGAATGAAATGCTGTCTTTAATTAAAATAGTATATCTAAAACAACTTGTATGTATATATATATATATATATATATATATATATATATATATATATATATATATATACACACACACACACACATACACATATATTATCATTTATTTCAATTTTGTGATTTGCGTTTAGTAAAAAATTTTCCCTCTACCCAAAAAAATCATAAGTTGCCTTTTTGCTTTATTTTTAAATTGAAAGGTTGACAGCTATGAGTAGAAGATTGCACTGGATTATGAACAGTATTCATACAGCATTTACAAGAAAATAATATACAAGCCTATTAGCTGAAGGGTGAGAATCAAAAACTAAATTAACTGTACTTAAAATCAAAGAAAAAAAATATCAGCTGATTAACAGATAGTGAAACACTTCATCATTTCTTATAATGACCAGCTGTGACCTGCCCATGCTTTCAGAGAACAGTATATAAAGCCAGGACAGATATAGCATTAAAAAACTACCAGTAAACAAGCTATTGCTTTACCACAGTCCAACCACATGTGTAATCTAATAATATAAGATTCAGCTTACTATTCCATACATTGTAAATAGCTATTATACAGGGTTTGGTACAATGATTAAAATCAACACCTCACATACACAAAGCACATAACTCAACCTCTAACTTCAGGTCATTATCCATTCTCAAAATGTCTCTTCAGGGCAGGCATCCTAGCATTAGCTATGAGTATATAAAAAGCTTTCTGTCTCCCTGTGTTATCTTTATTTTATTTGGAATAATCTAGTTTATTGTAGTCTTGCATTTTACTTAAGAAAATGCATTGTTTGACTGTATTGCTGTAGCAATGGAGTGCATTAATCAATTCTATTACTATAAAGCATACAGTTGTGTTATTAAGTCTAGTGTTCCATAGAAAAGCTTCAAATAAATGTAAGTCAGACTTCTATTTAAAAAATAACATAGTTTTGCATGTTTATAAATAATTTCAAATTGAAGGTAGAATACATGGAGTCATTATTGAAATGAGTTGAACAGACATGTAAAAATGTAAATAAAAGCATACACACAAACACAAATCAATGAATTATATATTATCTGGACATATATATAGCTATAGTCTATGGTCAAATGACCATAAGATATACATTCCGAATATTAACATACAATGTAAAAGTATTGAACATCAACACTTTGTGCCTGTGCACAGAGAAATTCCCTACAGAGAATTAGATCAAGAGCATGTCTTGAGGCTAAGGTCCCTGCACACTTTATATCCCATAAAAATGTATATGGCAACTCTCAGATCATAATAATGAAAACAGATAGTAGTGTGTTTTATGATGTCTCACAATCAATTTCCAACTGTAATTACAATGTTGGTAGCATTATATAAAGACTGTTTCAATAATTGAGATATTGTCACCATACATGTAAGCAACAGACAAGAAAGGGATATAAAGAGTAGTCAGCACTATAAAACTAAATATATATATATATATATATATATATATATATATATATATATATATATATATATATACAGTAATATGTTGTATTCCTCTTCACCAGGGGGAGTTTAAATAATCTATTGTCCATCTATTTACTTGATAGACCTATTTTAATTTCAATAAAAATATGTGTAAGGCAGATTCATATTATAATGACATGGAGCAGGTTGGCATCAACATAAATAACCAAATTAAACTAATTTCATCTCTTGAACAGAGGGCCACATCAAACTCCAAACTAAGACACTGCAATACCTCTGTTCAACAAATTCATTTGAAGATCATGATAGTCATACAGTGAAGCACTGTCCACCAGCTAATAGCTCAATTATAATCAAGCATGCATCACCAGGCAACTTTCCGAACAAGTTATCTTAAATTTATAAATGTGAGGTTACACATGTAGGCAAGTAACTTTAATGAAAGACAGAACCAGCCCAAACATATCCAACACTTCTTGTCATAAACCTTCACACCAAAAAGCAAGCTGTGCTTTCAGAAGGCTCCCAGTCTCAGCAGAAAATTCAAAATGTTAGAATGGAAAGTGTTTATAATGCCTCAACACAAATAAAAGTATTGCGAGCACTGTACCTACTTCAACAGCAAAAAAAAAAAAAAAAAAAAAAAAAAAAACAGAAATCTAAGAGATTACCCAATCTTTCAACAAATCTAACAAACAACTCTGGCATATCATGCTCACAGGAAGCATACTCGACCACACATAAATGTTTACCATGCAACTACATTTGTACAAGCACATCTAATGCAAAATACACAACTAAAGAAACCAAAACAATTACATATATATGAGCATATCCAATGTAAAATACATGACTACAGGAACCATGAAAACAAATACATGAAAATGGAACCCACCATACTATCCAAATATGCAAGACACAGCATTACATTACTGAAACAAAATATAACACAAAGATTACAGTCAACCATTGCCATTCAACCCATCTCAAAAACAATATCAGTTTAAAAGGCTACCAAATAAACTACAAAGACCCAAGTACTAACTTTCTTGATAAAAAGTGAAAATCTAGTTAACTGATCTAGAGATTTTCAATAAAAAGAGTTTCCTATAGCAGTATTTACATCTACACTAGAACAAGATCACAACAACCCAGCATTAAGACACATAATATGGTAGTAGTTCCAAAAGGCTACTCAAGTAAACTTTTAAAGAAATAAGAAAACTGACGTAAAATAATTAATTAAATAATTCAGTATGAGCAACAGGTTATTTAAAATAAACTAGTAAGTATAAACCTGCATGCAAGACAACTACCAAGGCATAGTAGATAGTTAAGAAATAATATTAAGAATATAAGTATTACAAATAAGCATATTAAAGAAAGAAGAAGAAAATAAATGTGTACCAGACCTAATTGTAATATAAAACTACTAATTTGAAATGTTAGTAATGAAAATACATGTAAATAAGTAAATACTAAAAAAGTTTGATTACCTTAGTGAAGCTTGCATCCAGGTTTCTCATTTTGATTAATGAATATTTCAAAGAGACGTACAAAAATTACTATGCAATACCAGGGAAAAGAGAGAGAAAAAAGGAAACTTCTTAAGAAAACTGTTGTTAAAGGTACATAGAGAGCCACTTTTCCTTCAGTTTCTTTTTTTTCTCATTAGTTTTCCAACCATTTATTTCGGCTTGTCGTTTCAAATTACCACAATTCCAATCCATATCCTCTATTTGATCCATTATATTT
Source organism: Protopterus annectens (assembly GCF_019279795.1). NCBI lineage: Eukaryota > Metazoa > Chordata > Ceratodontiformes > Protopteridae > Protopterus > Protopterus annectens. The sequence continues at coordinate 583,907,556 of NC_056729.1, read as the reverse complement.
TTTGATTTCAGGAAAGACAATGCAGTGTCTAAGTCTTCAAATGTTTTGATTTCATTTGAGACAAATAATTTAAGTCTAGCAGGAAAACGTAAGTGAGTTTTTATCTGTTTCTTCTTGGGTTCTTTAATTAACGGCATAAAACATTTCCTTCTGGCTATTGCAGCAGATGACTAGTCAGTGTCAGATCTTATTATTTTATCATCCAGTTTGATGGGAGATTTTGACCAAACTGTTTTGATCACAAGCTGTTTGTCCTGTGAAGAAAGAAATCTGACTATGATAGATCTCGGTGATGAATTATTTTTAGTGGTAAAGACAACCAAAGACCTGTGTGCTCTCTCAATACTATAAGACATAGTTTCTGGTAAATCCAGGGTTGTAGGAAGCCAGGATTTTAGGAAGTTTACCATACTTCACCCTTCTGTTTTTTCAGGTGAACCAAAAATGTGGATACTATTTCTCTAGGATCTGTTTTCTAGGCCATCTATTTTACTCAGAAGTAAAGTATTTTGTTTCAACAGAAATTCGGTGTTGTTTTCTTCTTCAGTTAATCTTCCTTTCATGTCATTCAGAGCTTCCTCTATCCCTGATATTTGCATTTTTTGTTGATAGAGAGACTCTTGTATTTGCTCCATTTGTTTTGAGCATTTTTCTTTAATGTTGTCTAACTTATTGTCCATTTTGTCCATCTTCAATGGAAGTTCTTGGATATTAGTCAAAACAGTTTGAAAATCCTTCAAGGCAGAATCCTGAGAACTTAATTTTGTGTGACTCATTTTATATATGAAGAAATTTTCTAGGCAAAAGATTGATAGGAAAATATTGGAATATTTAAATAATTTTTGATGTCATCCTTCAGGACATTTCAGAGTATAAGATTTTAGCAAAAAATCCAGAGTAGGATAACTTAGAAATAAGATTTCCTGTCAGAAATAGAATACAATAGCAGAGGTGGCAAAATCTGCTGCTAACTAGACTGCATCTTGGCCACACACACCCTAGAATTCTGTCTGTCTTGATAGTAGCCAGCATATGACCTCAGAAAGTAACAAGATCACAAGATCATACACACAAGAGTGGCTAAACGGGTAGACTTCCTCCTAGTAAGAAAAAGGCACTGGGGTAGAATCAGTGATTGCACAGTCATCCCAGTGAAATAGCTGGCCCACAGCATAAACCACTTGTTGCCACAATCAGCTGTAAGCAGAGGTCAGAGAAGGCTCTAAGGTCAACAGAGTCCAGGCTGAAGACCCGGCTCTAGCACCGCAAGAAGAAAAGGAAATGTGGCTAGACCAGGTATGGAAATAAGGTACATAAGGAAAGCAGATGTCAAAATGCAGAAGTCCAGGAAGTCAGAAGACAGGAGTGCAGGAAAAAGTGAGAGATAGAAAAGACAGACCAGTTGGCTAACAAAGAATGGAGTTGCAACAGAAATAACAGGGCATCAGAGGCACTCTACTGGCTTTTGGAAAGTGACTCAGTAGATCAGGTTGCAGGGCAAAGATGAAGAAGATAGACACCTTTCATAAGGGATGCCAGCAACAACCTGCTCACCAGTCCACAGTACATCAAGGGCAGATGGAAGGAGTACTTCCAGTAGTTTCTGAATGAAGAAAACCCCACTGCCCCAGACACAACCTACAATGAGAGAAGAAGAGGAGCCCACCCTAGTAGAAGTATGAATAGCACTAAGGAAAATGAAGCCAGGGAAAGCAGTAAACTCAGATGAGGTCACAACAAATATGGTAAAGATGCTGGGTTAGATAGGAGAGAAATGGCTCCTGAGGGTACTCATTGCAGTGTGGAGAGAAAGGTGTATACCAGATAACTGAATACTTGTGACAGTGTACAAGAACAAATGGGGCATCCACAACTCTGGGCAGTACAGAGGTATCAAACTCATGCCACATTGCATTAAAGTTCTGGAGAGGGTGACTGATAGATACGCAGAGTAATAGAAAATAAGATGGGAAATGAGCATTTTGGATTCAGATCAGGATACAGCACAACTAACCTGATGTTTACAGTGACAGTGAAAAAGATAGTTGAGAAGAAGTTAAAGATGAGGAAAGAGTCCAACTGGGTATTCCTAGACTTGGAAAAGTATGGACCACGTCCAAAGAAATCTGATTTGGGCAGTTCTGTGGTAGTTCAAAGTCCCAAAAACACTGCTGGAATTAGTGCAAGCTATATACAAGGACCCAATGATTCAAATAGAAATTATTTTCAGTCTCACAGAGGGGTTCCCAATGGGAGTGAGTATGCAGCAGGGTTCACTGCTGTTCATACTGGTGATAGAGTACATTAGCAGACAGGTCAGAGGGGACAGATCAACAAAGATGCTGTGTGCAGATGACAAGGCATTACAGGCAGACTCTGAAGAAGAACTTCAACAAAGGATAGAGGAATGGAATGCAAAACTGAAGGCACATGGAATGAAACTAAGTTCAGATAAAACAGTGGTATTGGCAGCAAATTGGGGAAATCAGAAGAAAATGAGAATAGAGACAGAAGTCAAGATAGTGGAGCAGGTTAACAGCTTCAAGTGTCTGGGAGGGGTGATTGAAAAGTAGAAGTCTTAATGCAGAGACCAAAGCTAGAATCAGAGTGGCTGTAACCAACTAACATAGAGTGTCATGTGTAGTGTATGACAGAAGAATGCCAAACAAGCTTTACAAAACAGTGGTGCAACTAGTACTATTGGATGATTCAGAATCTTGGGAAGAAAAGGCAGACCAGATGAGGAAGCTAGAGGTGATGGAAATGAAGTGCCTGAGAAGGGTGGTAAGATGCACACTGTGGGACAGAAGAAGAAATGAGGACATAAGATCATAAACCAAAGCAGCTCCAATTACAGAAAAAGTCAAAGAGAGCAGATTATGGTGGCTCAGGCACATGTTCAGAAAAGCAGAAGACAATTTTGTGAAGAAGATTTGAAAAAGACAGGAAGAAGGTAAGAGGAAATGAGGGCATCCAGCAAAGAGGTGGATGGATTGTGTGAGAAAGATCTGTGACAGTCAGGCATTAGTGTTGAAAAAGGCAGGAGTGTGCATTGAATCAAGAGAGATTATGACAGTTAACACAACACTCCAACACCATGAAGAAAACAGGAAAAAAAGGGGGGGGTTGATGATGATGATGATAAAAATGTTATTAAAAAGCAATCTGACCCAGGTGTAGAAACAGAAGTGGTCAAAGAATAGACACAAGAAAGTGGAATTCTAGGCAATAGAGGGAAATAAGGAAATGTGGATAGTATACAAAAATGTAGAAACAAATTAATAGTGGTATGTAGACAGAATTTTGTTTTCTGTTAGCGGAATTATTTTTCTGGATAATACTAAGGGCCGGATGCATGAAGGCTTGCATGGAGTCTTAGAGTAGAGTAAGACTCCATGTAGCCATCATGTCTGACGAGCGATCCAGGAACAGCCTGTAGGGGTGTGTAAGAGAGCTCCTAAAATGGCTCTTACACGGACAGGGCTGGGATATGCAAATTACCTCAACTGCAGGTGAAAGGCATGCAAATGAGGTAGATTTGCAATTCAGGAAACCCGAACCTGTCCGAGTAAGAGCAGTGTTATTTACAGAAATGTACTCAGTTGACAACTGAGTACCATTCTGCAAATAGCAAAACGGAGCCATGACAGCTCCAAATAAAGGTTGCATCCAGTGCTGGAAGCATGCCAATGGCCAAATATACGGCCATTGGAAATGTTTCCTGATGCCATATGAAAATAAAAATAATTTTTTTTTCGCCGATTTCCAATGTTTAAGAGTAGCGCAGCGCCGCGCAAACAGGCTGTGCTCTAAAACCCAGAATACTAAAAATTAAAACCCACAAATGTGGATTTTATTGAAATTGTTAATGTACAATGCAATGGCAGGCTGAAGACAACATGGCCACTGAGTAGAGGTTGCTAAAGGGGGAAGCTCAGTCTAAGAGATGTAACCAAGCATTAGTAGGCAATCCTATGCCAAGGAGGGTTAGGATAGTGAATTGCAAGTTTACATAGCAAATGAGCACAGTCAGTGGAGTGTAGGAGTAGGATAAGGGGAGTAACAGAGTAGAAGGTAGGTGACATCACGAGTGGGGTATGTATGAAAGAAGTGAAGCTCACTGGAGCAGAGTGGCATGTGTCAGCTGTCATTTACACATCATGGAAAGAGGTGTATCAACAGGTAGGCTAGGTAAAGGCAAGAAATGAAAGGTGTATGCCGTGGATAACACCAAAGTTTCTTGCTGAGAGGGTATGCGCGCGTGTGTGCACCTGTAAACCCCGAGTCAGACAGAGTGCACGCGTGTAAGCGTGAGTGCACACATTTAAGCCAGAGTAAGCATGTATAAGGCTGTTTAAAGAGTTGTAAGCGTGTTTGCACTGGTGTGCATGCGTTTTAACCCGAATAAGTAAGTTTTAGTCCATGTAAGCATGTGTGCGCACGTGTTATCTGCTGTGTGCGTGTTTGCGCTTGTGTGAGCAGTGCCCCCCCCCCCAGAGGAAACAGAAAGGAAAAAGGAAGCACAACAAATAGTAGGAAGCTACCAGGGAGTACTAGCAGAGCTAGCAGGTGAAAACAATCAGAATCAGGCAATTACACAGGCAGTACACTAGCCCAGCCCAGCCTAGCACTTAAAACTCTGCAAACAACAGTCCAGTATGTTTCTCACAACAGACACTGCAGTAAGCTAATAGAAGTGAAAACTGAAAAAGCTTTACTGAGACAAAGAAATGTTAGGGGCTGCCATTGCTGTTATAAGGCGACATATGCAACATGCTGAGGGTGGTGACAATGGAAATGCTGCTGGACAACCCACAGTGAGGAGACGGAGAAGAGTGTACAGGCCCAGGGTAACCTACCAGGGGCTACATGAGCTGGAGATAGTGGAGCACTATAGAGTGGACAGAGACCTCCTGCAGCAAATTGCTGAGCTGTGCAGGCCACGCCTCGCACACAGAACCATGAGAGGGGAACCCATCCCAGTGGAAACCAAGGTATGTGTTGGCCTAAGAATATTAGCAACAGGTACCTTCCAGAGACCAACTGGTGATATGATGGGGATATCACAGGCATCAGCATCCAGGGTACTACATCAGTTCCTGGATGCCATGTCAGCACATGTCGGTGATCATGAATATTTCCCCAATTCCCGTGAGGTATTGGCCAGCAATATGTGTCTCTTCCAGCAAATAGCAGAATACACTAAGGTAGTAGGTGCAATAGACGGCACGCACATACACATCAAAGCACCAGCCGGCGAGCAGGGTAGGGTCTACTTCAACCGCAAGAGCTTCCCCTCCATCAACTGCCAGGTCATGTGTGATGCCCAGGGCATAATACTGAATGTGTGTGCAGGCTGCCCTGGAAGCTACCATGATTCCCATATCTGGCATCTGACACAGCTGTACCAGACATTTGCCAATGGGGACATCCCACATGGTCACCTAGTGGGGGATGCTGGCTATGCTCTGGAGCCATGGCTGATGACACCCATCAGAAACGCACACACACCTGAACAGGAATGCCATAATGAGGCACACACACAAACACGTAATGTAATAGAGCATGTGTTTGGGCTGCTCAAGTCATAGTTCCGGTGCCTGGACACATCTGGTGGAGCCTTGCAGTACTCACCAACTACATGTACCCAAATTGTCATGGTATGTGCTATGCTACATAATATGATCCTGCAAAAACAGCTGCAGCAGGACCAGCATAGGCCTGGGCCAAACAGCCCCCCACCATTGCCAAGGCCATCACAGGCAGAGTGTGACTCGGAGGAGGAACAACCTGAACCTGCCCCAGTAGGCAGAAGGAGGCGTGCCCAGTATGCTTTGGCCTTGGCAAAGAGGCAACGCATAGCACATACACTGGCTCAGTAGGAACTCTGGAAATGATACCTCTCTCCGACTCGCACATATAGTAAAAGGGATGCCTAAGTTGACACTACCTGCTTTCAAACATATACAGGGAGTGTAGTATGTGCATCCGACATAGGCAGCCCTGCAGCACCACCTAAGGCATGATTGCCATGTGTTAAGCAATATAAAGCAGTGCTAAACAGCATTTACCACCATGTAGTATATGCAAACAAAATCGCACACACCAACTAGCACAACTGTGGTCAATGTTCAGTAATATTGGGCAACGTCCAGCAATGTTGGTGAATACTGAGCAATGTCGGACAAGCCTGGTCTAAGTAGGGCATAGCTGAACAAAAGCCAACATGCTCATATTTGCTTAATGGGCCCTTAAGCAGTCTGGTCTGCTCAGTATGAAAATATAAAGCAGTGATGGGCCTCAAACGCAGGATACTGTGCACTATAGCCAAAGTACTGAACCACTAAACCATGACAGTATTGCAGTGGTCAGCCTGTATGAAGGAATGTTGATAAGTCTATGCAAAGTATTTCATGGAAACCCTGCAGGCACAGCATAATCCTTGTCGAGTTATGACACAAAGGTGAGTCCTGCAGTAAGATCTGAACCTGACTTCCAACACACACAGTATAAATGTTAATATCGGTCATGTTCGCACACATCAACCAATGTAGTGGACCTCAGATAGCAACATACTGAAAGCTCACACTGGGCATGTTCACACACTTGAATAAATGAGACAAATGTCAGGCAACAAAACACGGAATGGCAGAACTGGGCATGCTCACACACCATGTCTGAGTACAGCAGTGGGCCACGCATATCTGGCAGTTGCATGTGTTAACCCTGGAACCTGTCACTATACAGCAATCCGCCCTGTGCACATAGTCATATGATAACAGACACATCTATAATATAGTGGAACCCTGTCATAATCAAATATGTTCTGCAGATACCAAAGCTGTTCATAGAAACTGTTAAAGCAAACAGGATAAAAACTTGCAAACAGTATCAGCAATAAACATTGTGCATCTTGAACATTAGCATAGGTTCAGAGGTCGATACTAGGCTATCTGCCCTAGGGTATGTACAAGCCTAGCCAGAGTGTGTTTGGCATTGACAACCCTGTCAGATTACTACACTGTGTGTGTGAATAGTAGGTCACACAAGATAGCCCATGTACGTTTAGGCTAGTGTGCCTCTGTCTAGCAGGGACACAGAAGATATCCCAGGGGTAAACATACGATCACCCATACAGTCATCAAGATGTCTCCAGTAGGTGGTCAGTGGGTGGCTCTGCCTATGTGAAACTGGGATTACATTCTGGAGTGAGTGGAGCCTCTGGGATAAGAATCTGTCCCTCCACAATGTCCTATTAACATCTGTGCTGAGGTATACGACCCTGGAGTGTGTAGCTCCAAGGGAGTCGGATATCCTGAGGTGGAGCATGTCCAGTAATTCTGGGTTGGGTATATCTGTAAACAACAGGCACACATCATATCCGAGTAGGTGGTAAGCGACTGAGTAGAGCTGGAGTTACTGCATCTGAACTGTGCAGGGCATCTGTGTGAGTCCCTAGATCTGCTTGGTGAGGAACTTCCGTGGCCAGTACAGCTGCTGCAGGTGTTGGGTAAGGTACACCCCAAATGTGACATTGTAACCAAGCATGGATGTGATGGGTATAGGGGCACAATGACCTCACTCGATCTAGATGTGAAACCATATGGGATAAGGTGGCCCACATAGAAGGTGTGTCCAACCACTTTGGCAACATGAATGTCAAAGGCGACAGTACAAACAAGTCATGTCCCCAAACCCCTAACAACTCCTACCATATGTAATGGTGTATTACCTGTGGGGTAATGTGTGGGCATGTTGTTATTCCCAAAGGGGATGCCTATGCAACTAATGGCATTTAGCTGTATGCCATGGCTCAGGCACCAGTCATCCATCTCTGTGAGACCCTGTTTGAGTATGCATGTGGCAGCTGGAGAGTTGATCATGGCACTCAGTTTGCAGTCAAGTGCAAACATGTTCAGCTATATTCCCCCTGTGGTAGCCTGTACGTCAGACAAATATATACTGAACAAGAGAGGTCCCAGGACCGAGCCGTGTGGGATGCCGTGTGTAACTGGTGTATAGTCAGACATGGCACCTGCAATTCTGACCATGTGGGTGCTATCCCTGATCCAGGTATCAATCCATCGTGTGAGATATGTGTCCATATCGACGCTGGTGAGCCTATGCATAATGGCCCAGTGGGTTATTGTGTTGAAGGGTTTTGCAGGGTTCAGGTAGGCTGTGTGGACAGCCGTCCCTATGTCGATGGACCTGTTAGCCATTTAAAGAATACAAACAGGTACAAGAGGCAAGATCTGCCCACAGCAGCGCTGAAATGTGTGGGACACAGTGTCTGTAGGTTCTCGATGTCTATGTGTATGAGTCCCATGACAATACGCTCCATAGCTTTGCAGAACAGGCTACTTAGGCTTATAGGGCAATATTATTTGTGGTGCATTGTGGCACCAACTGTGTGGAGTGGGACCACTGTCACTGTACGCCATTCCTTGGGTACATATCCTGTGGTAACTCTGATATTTAAGAGTGATGTAATGTGAGGGTTGCATCTGTTATGATGCTCTTGTAAGATGCAGGCTGGGACACCATCTGGTCACATTGATACTGTGATGTACACTTTGGGGAGGGCAGCACTCACCTGTTACTGTGTAATGTCAGGGAGGTTATACTCTGTTGGGATAGATAGTCGCTCCTTAGGGGGGATGGGAGGGAGACATCTGCACTGAACCTGTTTGCCAGGATGTTGGCAATGCCAGTGGGTTCAGGGTAGGTTTAGTCTGTATGCAGTAACTCACAGCATATCAGTGAGTGTCCACCCATGTTCCTGACATAACTGAAGAAGGTAGTGTGATAGTCCTACATGTCTGTTGCAATTGTCTGGTAGAAGCGGCCCTTAGAAAAGTGCATGAGTGATTGTAGCTGTCTGCTAGTACAGATCACAGATGCCTTCCCAGTCTGGGATTGTGCTCTATCATGTAGTAGCTTCCTCCTGACATTGTACAGCTTATTAATGGCTGGGTCTACCACACAGGTCCCCTGCCATTGGAGTAGTGATTCCTGTTGTTATTTGGGATAGCACAATCCATGCAGTCCACTAGGTGTCCATAGAATGTGTATGTAAAGGATGCAGCAGTGTGAGCCATATTTGCCACTGTCTCAGGGTCTCTGACCACCTGGCTTCGGTGATGTGAGACATTGGCTCATGGGAAGTTCACCAAGATTACCCAGGATGGGTGTGTGGAGGGTATATGTATGTCCAGTGAGATACATGTATGTTCTGACCTTACCAATGAGGGGTATATCGCTGGTGTGGAACATAGAGTCCCCATGTTGGTGATGATCAGGTCCAATATGTATTCCCCCTTGTGGCTGTGCTGACTGGTTGTGCCATAGCATATGAGTCTACAAATTGTAGCGACTGTTGGGTGAGGGTCTCGGGGCATGAGTAGTATCCCCAGTCAATATTTGTGTATATGAAGACACACAACATAATGGTGTTTGTGGAGACCTTCATATTCTCCATAGCTCCCACGAAAGCCTAGTGTGGTTCCTGAGTTTGGGAGTGTGTTCTGTAGCAGGCAACAAACTGAAAGGCAGTATTGCACAATGGTAGTTGTATATGTATGGTCTGTGATGCTTTGTGCAGTGTTACTAACCCGGAGGTGTGTGTATCTGTGATGTATATGGATACCCCCCCTTGTTGTGTTGTCTGTTCCAAGTCTTGTTGTCAGACAGCATGGTATGAAACATAACCTGGTAGTGCTGGTGTGCATAAGCGAGCCTGAACCAGGCGTTTGTCAGTGCACAGATATTGCTATCCTCCATACTGAGGTGAGTCCTCAGTGGCCACAATATGAGGTTAACACAACTGTTGTTGAGCAGCATTACCCTTAGTTTCATTTAACCTGTAATGTCTATGGAGGTGTGTTTGTCTTCTGAACCCTGCTTAAAAAAGACACTATGGTGGTAGCAAGAGCCTTAGCCAGCATTCCAAAGTCCAAGGGTGACAGGTGCAAGCTGTCCATAGTGAAGCTACGTGGCATGTTGAGCATGTCACCATAGGCTGACAGACACTGTATCCCCTATGAATTAAACAAATTTGTTAGGCAACTGTTAAATGTGATATGTGCGTCCATATACTGTGACATCATAATTGGTGGGTGTAAGATGCTAGACAAGGTCAGGGTCATACTGGCCTGGGCTACATAATCAGAGTGTTCCTCCATGTATCATGTCATGTGGTCCAGGGAGTAATGTCTGAGGTTATACACACCAGCATGGACAATGATGGTGCCAGTCCTGTACTTGCTTTGGAGTGACCTGACTGCCTGTGTTATGCGGCAGATCCTGGCACCCAACAGACAGCCCAAAGTGACTATTCCCTTGTTAGGGCTGGTGAGTGGTACATCAGTCTGTCTGACAATAAGTGTCACCTATTACAAGTGTATTAGGTGTGTTGTTTAGCCCGAAGGGCAGTGACTGTGTGGCACACTGACATTGTGAACTATGTGATATGTGAGTATTGTAGTGGGGTAGCAGGTGTGTGTGTGTGTGTGTGTCTGCTTTGGAGGTCTCTGCTGCTTAGGTAGAGTACATTTACAACATCCGAGTATGGCTATGTGTAATAATGTGGTTTGAGTGCTGTTGCTAGAGGATATGTGAGACTGATATGTGGTGTGTGTGGTTATGTTCACCACCTGATAGACTGTGCCAGTCATGGGTCGAGAGAGTTCAGCACCCTGTATGTCTATATAGGTGCATCTCACACATATATCTGAGTTTGTCAGGAGGAGGAGAGGGTTGTCTGTGTACATGAGGCAGATGTGACATTGTGTCAATATCACAATATCCACCAGCTGGACTGAAGAGTACACACGAAACTGACCCCTGGACATGCCAGGATATTATCATGACATACTCTGTAGCCTGATCACAAAGGATCAATAGGGTGTTAAGCATGTAAAAGAGTATAACAGGGATTAGTGCTCATGTTCATTGGTGTTTTGTAAAGAGTAGCTCAGAAGGAGTCCAGACTGAATCATGACACCTCCTTCAGCTATGTCATAAATAGCAATGTACACCCGTACATTGTCCAATATGTCCTGAGTCAGGGCCAACTGTACCTGAGTGACAATGTCAACATCATGACAGACAGGCCCATATGTATATACCCATCTCCCACTGACAATAGTCCACATCATCATACCTAGAGAGATCACATGTAGAATGGATGAACAGCTACCCCCACTGCCAAAAGCATGGCAGCAAGTGGAATACATTGATTCCCAATATGTGTCATGCACAAACTACAGAACAAACAGATCATGCACCTCAACAGCCAGCTGAGCCTCACCCCCTACACAAGATGTGGAACCGTTGAATGTGTCACAGCTACATATGGCACTCCCCTCAAGTGTTGGTGCACAACACACCATGGGAAGTCAAGTCCAGTACACTTATGAAATCTAATCTGCAAGATCATGGAGTCCATCATGGTTGCAATCATAAACAGAGCTATCGGAAGCTGACATACACACAACCCTACCAACCGTGGTATGTTCATGTGTGGATCATGTTTCCCAAACATGCTAGACTGTTTGCAAGGCAACCACCCAGGACATACATCAATGAACACATCTACACATGTGTCACATAGCCTTTGAATAGCCCTTTATCAACATCCCAGACACATGTAGTATCCACAAAACCAACAAGCTGTGCATAAATATGTGTTGACATATGACGGAATGTCAATGTGTCCACAGATAGATCACACAAGGTAAGGATTCTGAGGTCTTGTTCAAGCTGTTGACACCTGCTGACCCACATGGACCATTCCTGGAATGGCATAAAACAAAGTGTACACACATCACCATGTCCAGTCTGATAATGTCACCATCCTAAAAATACAGCAGGAGAAGCAAAACCAGCCAGTAAAGCAAATAGCGTGCTGTGTTAATGCGTCCCTCTCAAGTATCATAACATAGTTAGGTAGGGGTTTGAATCCTGCAAACAGTGTGTGTGTGTGTGTATGTGTGCATGTGTGCAGTTTCCTTTGAGAGGTGTCCCCTTTTTGGAGACTGGGAAAACTCACTAAAAGCGGTACATTCCTCTTTGGAAAGACTGATGATGTCACCATCCTACAAATACAGCAGGAGAAGGGAAACCAGCCAGTAAAGCAGATAGCGCACTGTGTTACTGCTTCTCTCTCTAGTATCATAACATAATTAGGTAGGGGTTTGAATCCTGCAAATGCTGAATGTGTGTGTGTCATTGCTGTGTGGGTTTTGCTTTTACTATGGTATGACATAGTATGATTACAACAGTAAGTGCATTGCACACATCAGGTATCTGCGTGGCAAATATATATGTGTACATGTCCCCTCAATCAGTACATAGGTGTGAAGCCTGCATACTACATGAATACATTTGTTGCCATTGACAGATTGTGCCGCTGCTTCTCAGATCATAGGTCATATATGTATGTATGTGACAAGGCCGTCCACTGTCGTGTTCTGTGGCACACACACCCATGACAGTTACTTAAGAGTAGTGTGAGTGAGGGTATATGCCTGGGGTATATGTCAGACATGGTCATACACAACAAAGTCTGCCAAGAATGGACAGTCTTTATAGGTGTACGATTGCCTTGTGGATATGAATTCAGGCCTCTAATGTCTTATGTGATACACCTTGGGACTCCACAATACCTATGGATATGTGAATACTAAGGGACACATGACATGACATGAGTCTGTATGTACACATTGGTACCCAACATACATGTTGAGGACTACCACCTGTGTGGTACTGATGGGATTGTATGTATAGTACATGAGGATGACTATGCCATAGTCGGCTTACTGCTATACAGCATGTATCAGACAACAGGTATCTGTCTGTATGATACCCTTGTGTAGGATATGTGTCCCATCCAGGAAATGCATTGTAGGCCAATCCATGCATTTCCAGATTTGGATGGACACATCCCTAGTGTGTTTGCATGTACCTAAGGGGGCTATATGACAAACAGGTGTGGTCACAGGAATGGGTGGCAGTCATTACCACTGGTTAGTGTTATAGTGTAGCACCGGAAGGAACCAATTGTTACTGGGTTCCCTACTACTTTGTGTCATTTGTCAGGACATCCTCCAATGATTGCTTATAGTCATGCTGTTGAGGTTGTGTATACTACCAGACCACAAATCATTGACAGATATTAACGGTATCACCCACAGCATAGTGTCAACCCATGTCATACACACGTCTACCCATGTTAGTACATAACTGTAGTAGAATGCATACTGGCCATTGAAAGATGCTATGAGATGTTAACAATGTGTACGACAGGGTATGCCACACATCCCGTGTGTCCACTATGCACGTACATCCAGACAGTGCGCACCCACCATGTTCACAGATGTACACTTGCTAATCTGTACTGCACACATCACACATGTACTGTCCACCCACTAACACATGCTGGCAACACATTACACTTCAGCCAAGTGGCACATGGGTGGATAATACATACTCAGACCTAACAGTGGTGTAAACAATGCTACATTGACAATCAGAGCTTTGATGCATAATGTCTGCTCAGATATACCTACAAGGATGTAGTTACACTTCCTTGTTGACAACTTGCTATTATTGCTACACTGCTATAGTGTCACCCTGTGCATCAGCACCATGTTAGCCTGTCCTTCTGTCAATAATGCAGATGACAGGAGGCGACATAGGAATCATCATATGCACAGGGCATTTTGTTGTTTGCCAGAGCCTGACATTGACCCATCCAATCGACATGTCTATATGTGTGTGTGTGTGTGTGTGTGTGTGTGTGTGTGTGTGTGTGTGTGTGTGTGTGTGAGTGAGGGACAACAGTACAGCATGGGCCAATGTTGATGTAATGTGTGTGTATGTGTGAGCCCTAGTTGTTTGGTTAATGTGTATGTGTCTGCATGCACACAGCTCCACCATGTGGCTGCCATATATGGTAGTTTGTGGGACAACCACAGACTGTACCTGCTAGGCTGTACAGATCACTGTCTCTGGCCACGGACACAGTACCTGTGCCTGGCAGGTGTGCTACAGCCAGTATCGGGTACCAACCCTGACTGGGTACTGTCATCAGAGGCAGAGGTATGATGACTGGACCCATGTCCCTGCTGGGACTGGCCAGAGCCACGTGCACGTGGTCTACTGGGACAGTCAATGGACAGGCCAGCCCCAGCATTGCTGGGGCTCGTACTGCCACTACGAGAGCGGCTGTGAACTGTGGGCCGTCCGTGACCACTGCCAGCTGTTGCTGTTGCTGGCATGTGTCGACGTCGCAACCATCCTGCACGGTCCTGGCTCATGGAAGGCATGTTGTGGAGGGCATCTAATGTCTCCCTCCAACGTCTATCAATGACCTCAGCATAAGTCCGGATGCACTGGCAAAGTCACGGATGCTGTCATTGATAGCGGTGTAATGTGCCCTCTGCGCCCTAAGTCACTGCCTGGTGTACCGTTCCATACGTACCTGAGCCTGCATTACAGCCCGGAACATACTGGTCATCATAAGACCTGTGAAGGCACACCTGCCAGGGGCAATACGACCAGTGGTGCTCCCCCAAGAACCCCTGGACCTCCGTCTATGTGGTACCATTCTGGGTCTACGGCTATGGCTGCTGTGAGGGGATGCAAGTGCCATAGGTACCACACTCTCCTGGTCAATGCCAACTGTATGCTGTCCCTCGTCTATGGCCATTAGTGGTGAGGAAGACAGGAAACACACTTTACGGTCTGCACATGCACACATTCACACACGCACACATGGACACATGCACACATGCACACATGGACACATGCACACATGCACACATGAACACATGCACACATGCACACAGGAACACATGCACACTCCTCATTACAGCAGATACAAACACACAACAGCAATCCAAAACATACTCAATAGTGGTTGAAGGTGGGTGACAGTATCACAAGGCAGTCATGTCACATGTGTCAGCATGCAGAATATGTGTTGATCAAGTCCATGCAGTGTGAGTGTAGACAGCCATAGTTAAGGACAGTGTACATGGCTGTGGTGCATGTGTGTACATGTTCAGTGATTGCCTACACCCTGGAACACAATATGTGCAAGGACACGACATTTCTGTGCAAGTATTATAAGCTCTGCAATGTCCTGTGCACCATCACTCACAGGTATACATACCATGGCTGCATGTGTTATCTGTGTGTCACATGGATTTCCATGTCTGATTGCAGTGTCTGTGTCTGTAGCAGATAATTGTGGACACAGGTGTAGCACATGCATGCTATGTACACAGCACGGGATGAGTGGTGCATGTATACGTGATGGAATAAAAATCCTGGACATGGCCATTGTACAGTAGTTATGGTGAGTGTGGGTCATATTCCAGATATGCCAGTGCCAGCCATGACATTGCATGGTACATGACTGCAACATTAAACATCACACATACCCAATGTGTGTCATGTGACCTATATATCCAATAGCATTCCAGGACAAATATGTGTCACTTTGTACAGAATGTGACTGCTATGCATATTGTGTATAGTTGCATATGTTTGCACACACACAACATGCTATGCATAATGTGTATAGGTGCATATGTGTGCACACACACAACATGGAGGTGCAAAGCAATGACAGTTATGTGTAGTACTGTGGTCACTGTAACTGTATGGGGTGTAGTACCATTAGCTATCATCATCATGCATCATGTGGTCACTCAAGGCCACTAAAGTGTGCTAGACCACTGCCTAGCATGCTCTACCTGAACCGCAGTGCCGTGGCTAAGTTCACAATTACACAGCCACATTGCATAAGGGTGTGTGAGGTGCCCAATAGGGAGCATTGCCTAACATGACTGTGTTATGTGTTGAAGAGTGCTGCACAGCCCCATGCTAGGCCCCTACCCCTCAGGTATATTATGTGTGGTGTGTGGATAACATGTGGGATACTGAAGTGTGACCTGGCAGCAGGTGTCCAGTTACACTATGTGTATTATGTTGAGGTATACTGCCTATGACAAACATGTTATGTTGTGTACATGTGTGTCAACTATGCCTATCCAATGTGCAGTACAGTGTTGCCACATTTGTGTCTGATGCTCTGTGCATTGCATGTGATTGAGGCAGCTACTGACTTTACTGAGATGTTTAACATCTCACAGCAAACATGCACAGCATGCATTATGCGTAGGTGTGTTATGTGTACATGGCCTACACCTCACCTATGACATGCACATTTCAATACCAATTTTAAAGTGTTAACACACTCACCAGCATGTATTGTCTGCCCTGCTGTCACACCAGAGGGACCTACAAGAATATGACACAGTTTGTCAGTGGCCACAACTGTGGCATTGCTACTGTGAGTGTGCTAAACTACAGTAGAACAACAGGCATAGGTGTATGGATACTATTCAAAATATCAGTATTGCATACAATACTCAGCACAACTGCTAAACACAGTACACATCTCACATATGCATAATCTAACAATACAGATAACAGTAGTCTACAGCTAGGGCATGTTACCTGTATGCTCCATGTCACCATGCTGGGTGGCTCCGGCCTCCATGATGACACATGTGTGATGTTGTTGCTGCTGTAGGCCAGGAGCCACCACACTTAGGAGCAGTTCCTCCACTCTGGTGAGGGGGGGATGTATGGCCACCCCACCACCTGTGGCAAGCTGTTGTCTATGGATATCAGGCGACGCCGCCCGGACATGTCTAATTAAATCACTGCAGTGATGGCGTACCTGCTCATATGTCCAGTTATGCATGCCTATGTCATTTACCCGACGAACAAGATCTTGCCACAGTGCAGTACGCTCATGCTGGTGCTGGCTGGCCCTGGAAAACAGCAGGGTATAGTGCTGAACCAGGCTGTGGTAGATTTCCTGTTCCTCTGCGACTGTGTAGGAGGGATTCCTTTGATGAGCCATAAGCCTGGAAGACAAGTAAACGATATGTGTGAGCAAGTCATGTGGCACACTTAACATTATACAGTACAGATATCAGTTAACTGCCATATATAGCATCTGTTCGTCTGTCAGAGGATACACACATTCAATACCACATATCAGTGCTCAGCCCACAACTGGCTGACAGTGCCTGCCACACTCCATATAACAAACCAGTATACACCAGTACTCGGCACAATGTTTGAGATCCAATGCACAGCCTCGCCACAGGGGTAAATATCAAGCTAATGCATGAAGAAATATGTCATCCATTGCAATGAATGTGAAGTACAGTTACAGTATAACCAGTAATTCACCCTAGTCGTTGATGCCATACCCCTACCTAACATATGGGCACAGTTGTTAATATAGCTGGCATACTGCTGTAACAGAGTATACATGTTGCTAGGTACACACGCAAACCCTGCAACACACATGCAATTGTGGACATGGTACAGGCATCATTACACACATATCAGACATTCATACAACACACAAATGTATGCTGACACAGATGAGCATTTCCTGTGTACCTTACAGTACTGTGTGCCCCTACTTACAGATACCTATGCCTGAGGTATGTAATCTGTGCTGACTACAGGAAACACACAAGACAGTGTTACCAGGGAATGTGAGCATACACCATACTGTGCTGTTTAGGCCTACAGCTTCAGGTAGTACAACAGTTCAAATGTCAGCTGGATTCACCAGCAGTACCACTTACTGAGCATACATGTATTGCTTCAGCCTACGATGGGACACCACAGTCGTACACAAGGAACTACGTCACAACATATGCCATGCTACTATGTCTGCATCCCAATAACTGACACATCTTTCTCTGGCCTCACACCTAGGACACAAACGACCATGACAGAAACAACCTCACACTAAGCTATCACACTGTTAAAGACCTTGCACACATTCACTGTCACACTCATTCCACCTCACATAGCAGGTATTGCACTGAGTACATGTGTGTGTGCATTGTGTCATAGGTAGGTAATATGCTATTGGCCCTATGGCCTACAGCAGCCTAGCCATATGCTACCCTGGCCTTTGACACACATGTAATTTGATTTCACTTGCTCCTGTCAACCGGATACACAGAGGTGATTCCCAGGGCGTGTTACCTATCCCCCAGACAATCATCAGGGGTATGTATGACATCTGCTACTGAGGAGCCTTGTTTGTTAATACTAGGTGGTTTACTCCAGAGTATGGCATATTTGCCAATAGGAGCCTATCCCTCCAACATGTGCTGTTTAGTGAGGTGGCAGGGATTAGGGACCTAGGCCGTGTAGCCCGGTGGGATTGTGAGGTATTGACATGGTGATTGTCTGACTGCTATGTGCAGTGCAGTACCTAGGTGAGAGGCCAGAGAAAGATGTGTCAGTTATTGGGATGCAGACACAGTAGGCTGAAGCAATACTGTATGTTCGGCATACAGTACTGGGTGGCCGGTATGCAACGCACTGTAGCTGTGGTTATGTGAGTCAGTCTGCATAGGGTATGTGTTTGATGGCGGTGTTACTCTTTGTGAGGTATGTCTGTGGCCTTTCCACTTGCTGTAGTTGTCATGTGAGGTACATACCACATGGGGCATTGTGATGAGTACAGGGAAACACTGACCTGTATTTCCGTACATGACACAACGTTTGTGATGACACGTACCACGTAGACAGATTACAAGACTAGTGTGGCACTGTGAATATCAAAGGGGAGGCTACTGTCCACCTGTGTCCCATGTTCCCTTCTGACACCTTCAGTGTTAGGCAGGCAACCACCTATCTGGTAGTTAGTGGGTAAAGTGTTTTGGAATGGGGTATGGCACTGCAGTATCAACACTGGTGTTCAGGCCATGCCTTGGTCACCAGGCACCTGTTGCAATACGTCTGACCCTGTGTCTCCTCTCTCACTATATATATATATATATATATATATATATATATATATATATATATATAAATATATATATATATATATATATATATATATACATATCTATATATATCTATATATATATATATATATATATATATATATATATCTATATATATATATATATATACATATATATCTATATATCTACATACCTATATATCTATATATATCCATATATGTATACATATGTATATATATATATATATATATATATATATATATATATATATATATACACATACCTGTAAACATCCATTGCTGTACATATACATGCACATATAGGCACATATACTGCCCACCTTTCATGGTGGGAATATCAATTATGAAACAGTTGTGAGACATACAATTATGTAATAATATTGCACAGTGTTGTGCAGAATGCACTTCCCTGTCCTCAGGCCATATAGCTGTAGCAGACCACATGACATATACCTGCACTGCTTGCTGTTTTCAATGCCACACACTACAACCTACATAGATATGTGCACATAGCAACCTTCAACTGCATATATATGTCCAGCCTTCACTAACAGTTGCAGTATGTCCCTTGCCCTATGCACATCTGCATATACATATAGATACGGACTGCTACCACATATGGAGGGTTCACAGTATGTAGAGTACCCTTCAGACACATCATTCAGATGCCAGCAAATACATCTCTGTTACATACCTTACCTTTGTATTTCTCACCTCTGTCTGTTGTACCTGTTGATGTGTTTCTTTTTTTTTTTTGGTTTGGTGTCTCCAACTGCCTATGTTTGTTTGTCTGTCTGTCTCTGTCTGTCTGTCTGTCTGTCTCTCTCTCTCTCTCTCTCTCTCTCTCTCTCCAGTTGCTGCAATGATATTATTGCATGTGTGGACAGCAAGTACAGGCTGCTTTTGTAGGTATCTGCACATGTGCATGTGATGGCCTCTGCACCAATTGGTGCCCACCATTTAGTAATTGCATGCAGCCTGCTGTGTGGTAATTGCAGTTCTCACTGTGATTTCAGGACACTGCTATAAAATGATAGGTTAGGAAGGTGTAGGCCTTTCAGTTTTGCAAGGTGGGGACCATGCTTGTTTGCTGTGGACACTGTTGTGTCAATCAGAAGGTTGGTATATGTCTCATATCTGAAGCTGGGTTGTAGCCAGTGAAATGCATGTTGTACTGAAACCTGACTGTTGCTTCTTCCAGTACACTCTTCTCAGTGTGTAAGTTTACTCACACCTCCTAAAGCTAACATTGGATACATGGGAGTATGTACTTTCTTTTGGAATTAGGGAATTAACTGGCATACAACACTAGTTATTGCAATGTATTCCTATGGCTTTCCTATTTTCCCTTTACATTCACTCCTTGTAATGCATGTTATATTTCTTAATTGCAATGTATTCCTATGGCTTTCCTATTTTCCCTTTACATTCACTCCTTGTAATGCATGTTATATTTCTTCAGCACCAAGTTATTGTCTATCTGCTGTGGCTTAGTGGTACATCATGTAGACTGGCGAGTCCAAGGTGTGGGGTTTGAGACTGACAAGGGTATTTTATTTTGCTGCTGAGCAGTACAAGGGCCTTGTCATACAGAGTGACTAAGGCACTTTTAAGCAGTTGTAAGTGGGTTTGCGCGGGTTTGCGCGATGCTTAGCAAAGCTAAGCTAAGCTTAGCTCAGCTTATTTTATGTTAGCAATACTAAGCTAAGCTTGGTGTAGCTTATCATATCTTAGCAATGCTAAGCTAAGCGCACACATGTGCACACTGGTGCAAACACGCTTACTACTGTTTACAAGTGCTCACTCCCGCTAACCCCCGCGCTCATTTCTTTGACAGAAAGTAAATGGGGAGATAGGAATGTGATGATAAAGGGTGCACAAAGAGGGGAAGACAGTAGGGAAACCAGCTTGGGATGTACATGATGGGTGTGGAGAAGGTCCATAGCTGCCCATTTCTTTACCAGCAACAGCTGTGCATATGCAATACATTAGGTGGGATATTTGAAACCTTACACCCCTGAGAGAGGACTGAGGATAACTAAGTATGTTGTACTGCCAATTATGAATATCAGACACATGCACTGTTTTTGAACTGCTATACTGTCATTAGTACGTTTCTCACTTCTGAACAGTTTGTGGTTTGTTTGTGTTGACATTAGCACAGTCTGCTCAGGACAGCTGGACATATTTCTGTACTGTGTATGCCTACCTACACCCTTGGTTGTGCCTGACTACACGGGTATATAGTAACTTTGGGTAGGGATGCAGAACTGCAGAGTGCATTATTTATTATTGTGTGATGTTTATCTTACTGAACATGCAGAGTTGCTGTGTACCTGTAAGTCTATGAAGGCTTGTAGTCTGTCTGAGTAGCTCCCACCTGTGGACATATCCAGATGGTAGACAGAGGTCAGCCTAGTATTCTTTGACTGTGCACCACAGCAGTCTTTTCAGCACCTGAACAATGACATTGTCACAGGTGGTTGCTAGCAGTACATGGCTACATCCTTTGATATTTCTGTGCTGTACTTCTACATAAGGGCATGCTTGTGGGATTCATTCTACAGCTATTTGCAGAGTGTGTAACAGCAGACAAGCTGATATGCCTGTGTGTTTCTGACTCTTCCAGGCCTCAGATACTCTCACATATATATTTGAACAGCCTCAGGGAAAGGTACATATAACTGGGATACACCTGTGATATAGTTCAGACATTTTTCAGTTCAGACTTTGGGGGATTCAGAGGATATCTATTACTACACCTTTTCTGACATGCAAGCGGTGTCTACTCTCACTTATTGACATTTGTCATTGAGATTCAACACCTTTCTGCCTACTGTTAGTACATTTCACAGGGAGTCAGAGGGGCACAGCTAACATTTGTTTACAAATTAGGGTCATCACTGTAGAGCAGTCACTGTTGGGAAGTTTGGCTTGTGACCTATGCAAATATGCCAGTGTTTATCCTGCTCTGATACTGTGTGGGGTTTGTAAGCTGTTACTGTAACCTTATTCCCTACTAGAATGGCTGATTCTCTTTTCACAGTCATGTCATGCAATTCAACAACACCTGCTAGTTAAGGCCCACAGAACAAGATTTGTGTTATGCCATTCCTATTTTCCCTTTACATTCACTCTTGGTAATGCATGATATATTGCTTTCAGCACTAAGTTATTGTATATCTGCTGTGGTGTAGTACTTCTGCAGACTGGTGAGTCCAAGGTCCTGGGTTTGAGACTGACAAGGGTATTTTATTTTGCTGCTGAGCATTACAAGGGCCTTGTCATACAGAGTGACTAAGGTACTTTTAAGCAGTTGTAAGCGGGTTTGCGCAATGCTTAGCGATGCTTAGCTAAGTGCACACATGCGCACACTAACTTAAACCCGCTTACTACTGCTTAAAAGTGCTTACTCCCGCTAACCCCCGTGCTAATTTCTTTTAAAGAAAGGAAAATGGGGAGATAGGAAAGTGGTGAAAAAGGGGGCACAAAGAGGGAAAGACAGTAGAGAAACCAGCTCAGGATGTGCAGGATGGGTGTAGGGAAGGTCCATAGCTGCCCATTTCTTTACCAGCAACAGCTGTGCATATGTATGAAATTTGGTGTGAAATTTGAAACCTTCCACCCCTGAGAGAGGGGTGAGGACAACAAAATATGTTGTACTGCCAATTAGAATTATCAGTTTACATGTCCAGCGGACATGTGTGCGAATTGGGCAGCTATGTATGGGGCGTAATTTTTTTGTGGGAATAGATTGCCCTTTTTTTAATTTTTTTTTCAGGTGAGAATGGAATGTGAGGTAGAGGATGTAGGTATATTTGGGGAAGTAGGTTGGGGAGATAAACAGACAAACCAAACAAGATGCATACAGGGGCGGAGTTTGACACATGGGGTGGGTGAACACAATTGACAGGGAAGGTTGTTTGGAAATCGCAAGCCCATGAGCCCACAGATGGTAACAGTGGAACTGAGATCCCCACCCATGGGCAGTCACCACTGCACCTTCACAGCCCCAAGGGTGGCTGTGCTGGGGGCTGAGTAGAATGGGCAGGCTCACCCGAGAGACGTGCCACTCTCGCCTCAAGCTGACGTAGGGGATCGATGGATCTCCCTACGCACCACAGCCTGGACCCTTCAAAGGGTGACAGGTGGCCCTTCTCCACCCATGCTTGCATGGGGGGATGAGCCCCATCCCCTGCAGCACTTCCACCTGAAGGTGGCACAGGAGGAGGGGAGCCCGAGCTGGGCACCGGAGCTGCTGGTGCCAGGTGAACTCGCCAACTGAGGAGGGACAGGTGGGTCCGCTGGGACCGGCCTTCCCATACGTTCTGTGATTAGGTGTGTTTAATTACAACATAAACAACAGCATTCCAGATTAGTTGTAACAGCATGCAGTAATATTCCCATTAACCCAACACACCAAGGTTCCAACAGTTGAACAGCAAGCATAACACATGCGTATATTGAACAACAGTGGATATTCCAACAGCATGCAGGGATGTTTGGTAGCAACAGGCCACCATGACCATGGTGTTTGAACATGGCACATGCATCAACATCAATGCAAATATTTATAAAACAATAGGACATATGTCCCAACAAATATTTAAGGTTACACATACCCAGTGAGGTGTGGAATTGCATGGTTTATGCACATATGGTAGGGTGTAGAAAAAACCTTGGTTAACATCTTATAATGACCTTTTAGTCTACACTACATTCCCCGTGACTGCAAGTGTATATCCCCTACCTGTATTATTACACTTGCCACCATACATTAAGTTGTGTCATGGGTTTGGCTAGTTCAATATATGCCTGACCTATATCTGACATACTAACTGTCCAGGATGCAGGTGTTACTGCTACATATTTCTTGTTTGCATTTATATTTCTTATCTACATATCTGGAATGTTTTCACATGACATTTTCACTTTGATTTGTACAGAACTCTGCATTTCTTAACACACACTCGCATTTCTGGTGAATAATTACATGCTACATGTGTGCCAGGTTTACTTATTCATGCCAGCCAGTAACTGACTATTGTAAACTGTATATATGTTTCACAGCTACTAGCACTTCCATCACCCACTTTATATGGGACTGCATAACTCTGGGTTGCCAGCACATTTTCAAACAGTACTGTTTGTATAATGCAAGGGTACAACAACATTTCAGACTCTGTGACACAGACACACTCTGGGTTTTAGACCTTTATTAATGACATTGCACACTTTTCCACAGGCTCACTCCTTTATTTGTTTTAATGGTGTTTATGGCAGACATGTTCAAGACATATTATACCTTTATTAATAGG
This sequence comes from Protopterus annectens, assembly GCF_019279795.1. Classification (NCBI taxonomy): domain Eukaryota; kingdom Metazoa; phylum Chordata; order Ceratodontiformes; family Protopteridae; genus Protopterus; species Protopterus annectens. The sequence continues at coordinate 583,883,355 of NC_056729.1, read as the reverse complement.
TTAGAACAATCTTTTTTCAGGCTCACTCACTTATGTTATATGACAGTGCCTGCAGAGATATTATTCCAGACATATGTTACCTTTCTTAATGGGTTACTACACTCTTTTTCTGCCTCTCTGACGTTTTTATCTGGCAGTACATGCAGAGGTCTTATTCAGGCAATTCTATGGCTGTTTTATTGGACTACAACACTTTCTTTCATGCTCTCTCCCATATTTTATATAACAATACATGCAGAATAATCACTAACCTGCCTGGTGGTGCAGCTTTAGCAGCCTATCAGCATAGGCTTGCTGATTCATAGCACAGTCACCTGCAGCTGTAAAGTAAATGAAGGGATATTGAGACATACCTATCCATTATACATACTCCATTATCAATTCTTACATACTGCATTCCATGGCTACATACTCAGTTGTGGGGCATTCTGCATCCCATGGGCCTCCTGTATCCAAGATGATCCTGTTTTTGTCTCTTCAGGTCTGCATGGTGGTGACAGACCTGCTCACCAGTCCGGGGAATGCCTGTGGCACTGGTGAGGTCATGAGCTAACCAGTTCCAAGCCTCTGCCTTGTACTCCATCCCTTGGAACTGGCCCTGCAGGAGTCTTGACTCGTCATGGTGGACAAGGAGCCAAACCATGTATTTAGACTCCTCGATACCCCAACGTTGCACTCGGAAGCGTGAACCCTCTCCTGCACCTGCCATTCTGACTGCAAATGTGAGCTACAATCAGTTATGGCGAGTATTCCCGCCTATGGGGCTTAAATATGCCGCATTTCCTGCACTTTTTTGTGATTGGCCATTTTGTAAAATTCTCGGCTGACTGCAGACCTGCTTAGTAATGGTTAAACTACCATTCGTAAGTGTATGAATGTTAATAGTGGCTGCTTCCCCTATGTTGTCATGGCTTAGTGGTTCTGTACTTTGATTATGATACACAGGGTCCTGGGTTCAAACATTGTCATTGTTTTATTTTAATACTGTCTAGACAGGCTAGGGGGTGTGGCTGCGTTTAAGCAACTTAGCTCTACGTTGCTCGCCGGTGGACTATGGTGCCCTGGTTGGCGCTGCGCGCATGTCTGCACAAACACATTGCGCTGGGTAAAGCGCTTTTAAACTTTGGGCAACTCTATTGCACTGGGTAAAGTGCTATTAAACTATGGGCAACTCTGTTTAGCTGGGTAAAGCGCTATTAAACTATGGGCACCTGTGTTTAGCTGGGTAAAGCGCTATTAAACTATGGGCACCTGTGTTTTGCTGGGTAAAGTGTTGCTTAACAGCAGCCTATTATATATCTGGGTCCTTTAAAAATATATATTTTGTTCACTGATACATTGGCCATGTCACTGCTTTTAATAAAATTTTATTCATATATGTCTGGTATTATTTCAAATATTGATTTAAAACATAAATAAGAAGGGGAGTGGTGGGACTCGAACCATGAATGCCTCTTCTTTGTGCATACGCTCTACCATTATGCTATTGCTATTTGGCTTAATTGGCATTAGTAGTTCTTATATGCTCTTCAATGTCACAATTGCTAACTGTGGTTAAGCAATGGGCACACCTGTGCAAACAAGCGCAAATACGGGCAGCTATATCATGGATTTAAAAAAAATAACATTAATATTTTACGTTTTATAATTGTGATGCGGGTTTACAGTGTCAGGGAGTGTGGTGTTGGGTGCAAGTACATTTGAGCGAAGTCGCTCTTGTCTGTTGACATTATGCTTTTTAAAATCTTGCAGGGGTGTGGACTTTTAGACTGCTCGGCAGTCGGACACGCCCCCTGCTTTCCTACACAGTCTGTGTAAGAGTTACGGATGAGTCAGCGTGCCCTCATGAATATTCATGGCACGTTGACTTCATACCGTTCAACTGCAGCCTCTGCGTAAGACATATTAAGTTTTACACGGGGGTTTCGTGAATCCAGGGGTAAGTGTATTACAATATAAAGAAAACAGAACAAGTTAGTGCAAGATAGAACACAAAGCAACATGATGTAGGTTACGTGCTACAGAGCCACAGTAAACTTCAAAGATAATTTTCTGTTCCAGATACCTCTTAAAAATATCTGGAGAAGAGCAGTCTCAAAACATGTCAGGGTACTGAACACCACAACAGTGCTGCCTGGTAACTAAAATGATTGTATGTAAGGTGTTTCATACTGCCTCATAGGAATCACAAGCAATTCCCTGTCAGTTGAGTGACATGTTTAACACAGCCTATATAAAGCCAGCGAATGTTTTAGATAAGAGGAAACCATGTAGGGGAAGACATAAGAAGACCAACATGCATCTTAAGGATAATGTTTGATGTTATATGAAGTCAGATCAGACTCAATAGCATAGGTGTAGAATATTCATGAAAACCTGAGTAAATCAACTTAGGTTTTCAAGAGCTGCTCTAAATAGCAATCAATTTTGAAGGAGTATATTGCAGTGCATAGTCTACTGTGGTAAGTCATTGAAATTTAGAAAATGCTTAATTCAGTTACTGTATCATCCAGGAAAATATAATCATTTATTAATAAATGTTTCTTGACCCATATGGGTGACATGATTATTCTACCACTCATACAATATTTCTCCAAACAAAAAGAAAAATTCAGCCAAAAAGTCAGCACAAGTTAGCAAAGATAAAACAACCTAATAACATGTTTCTAGTTATAAATTTAGATCCCAGGTGAATAATCTATACTATGAAAGTTTTAAGTCAGTGACAAAGTTCTAAACCTCTGTTAACATTCAAATAATGGGATATTGAATTTGAGTGGCAAAGATGTAGTTAAAGCAGAAAACATTAACTATGGTAAGTTCCACAGAAAAGCAGTTAGGTATGTATCTACACTTGCAAGAGTAGCCATGAAAAAAAAAAAAAGATCTCAGGCCCAGCAATAACCCTGGACATTTCTGCACCCCAATATGAAGTTGAAAAGTCCGAAGCTGCATACTGACAACAAATGCAGCTAAACAAAATGCAGCATCCCGGGTTCTGTGACAGATTCTCTCCACATACAAGTTCCAACTGCAGCTCCGCTGATAATCTAAACAAATCCTTGCAGCCAAACGACTCAAGGTGTCAGTCAAGCAGAAAAGATACAGGATGAGCAACCATCAGGAGTGGATACACATAATCCTGATCCAGGCTATGCATTTTCTGAAGGATATAAACTCTGAAGCTCAATTGTCTGCCATTATCTTCTGACTTAATTTATTAATGATTTGCCAGTGACTTGTCAGAAAACCAAAATTTTATGAGAAATAGACCAAAAATATGAAACAAAAATACGGACATTCTCTGAAGATCTGGACAGTTGACAGGTATGATTTTCAGTATGAACCACAGATATATTCACAGAGAAGAAGAAAATGAATATGGCTATACTACTGTATCAAATAACCCTCAGAAGTTTTGGACAGGCTTGAATAAACTACTACACCCTGGACAAACTACTACCCCCGTCCCAGTTGCCACTACTGATAAACCCCCAGAGGATGTTTTAAATAGTTTTAACTGATTCTTTACAGAGACAATTCAGGCCCTAGCCAGCCAACTACCTCCTAGCTCCCTTGGCCCAGAAAGTACCACCTCTAGAAACCTACTCTCATTTAGTTTTCAACCTGTTGCCACATCATTTATCCGTACCCTAATCAAAAAACGAAAAAACCCCAAACTATTGACTGAGCAACTTCCTGCTGAATACCTACAAAAATTGCATACCCAGTATCGATACTTATCAATCGAACCATAGAAGAAGCTAAAATTCCCATTATCTGGAAAATATCCTATGTAATCCCACTCCATAAAGGAGGTAGCTCTACTGAATTCTCCAACTATAGGCCTATAGCTACACTCTCTCCACTTGCAAAAATTATGGAAAAATTTATTCAGCGACAGTTCATGCACCACCTAATCCATAACCACCTCATGGCAGATACCCAGCATGATTTAAGACCTCACCACAGTACTACCTCAGCCCTACTAGCCTTTACCAACACCATAAACCATAATCAAAACAATAACCATATTTCTTCAGCCCACTTCTTGGATCTCTCCAAGGCATTCAATATGATTGACCACCAACTATTAATCTACACCCTGAAAACACTCAGTCTAGATCTTAAAGCCCTTCAATGATTTAAATCCTATCTAAGTTGTAGACAGCAGGCTGTTCTTTGGCAGAATAAACTCTCTAACCTACTACCTAACACCCTTGGAGTACGACAAGGCTCTATACTAGGGCCCTTGTTATTTTCCATTTTTATCAATGATATGAATACTGTAATCCCAAAAGTCAGCTGTATCCAATATGCTAACAACTCTACCCTGATTTGCTCAGCCACATCCCCAATAGAGTTACAGTTAGCCACCCAGACCACCTTTAACACAATAGAAATCTGGCTTTCCCAATGACGTCTGATTCTAAATCCTAAAAAAACTAAAATGCTGTTATTATTACCTACACAAAGGTCTACTGCCGTTAACTTTATAATAAAAGCAAACGATGGAACAATAATCTCTCCTGACCTCTCCACTAAACTATTAGGTGTCATTATAGATAATAATCTAAAATTTGACCTACGTGTCAACCAATTGATTAAAACCATCAACAAAAAACTAGGATCACTTTACAGAATAAAAGCCTTCCTAACCCCCCCCCAGCTAAAGTTGCCGTAGCTCGATCTCACCTTCTCTCTACTCTTCTGTATGCATCCCCTCTTCTCTCTAATGTTGACAAGACTGTCATGAACAAACTCTCAATCTGTTATAACCACATTGCTAGGTTTGCCACTGGGCTGCCTTTTAGGAAACATCACTGCAACAATCTAATCCAGCTTGGATGGCTTGAACTACCCAGTCTAATACTATATAACCAGTTAGTTATGGCCCATAAAATTATATATAACCCTAAGAATACCCCTGCACTTAAAGATCTTGTCACCCTCTATACTAATCCTAGACCAATGTGCTCCTCCAACAGACTCCTTATTCATATATGTAAAACTAATAACCCAGCCGATGACTCACTCTTCGTAAATTCTGTAAGTAGATTGTGGAACTGTCTACCAGCTGATATTACCTTACTCTCTTCACTTGGTCAGTTCAAAACTATGCTCAAACACCACTTGGGAACAAACTGGCTATGTCACTGTATCAAGCCTGGTTAACCTCTCTCTGGAATGTGTAAATCTGCTAGGTAGCCTACTAAGTAATTTTATTTGATACTCTCGCTGAATGGTGCTGCAGTAGCATTGTCGCCTCACAATAAGATGTCCTGTTCGATTCTCAGCTAGAGTGTCTTCTGTGTGGAGACATGCGTGAATGGGCGTACCTTAGTTGAAGGTTGTGCGTCAGGGCCGGCAACTTGGCACGTAAAAATCTACTGCCAATCATTAGCAGACCGGAGTTCCGCTGTGGCGACCCCTAACCGGGAAAAGCCGAAATACACAACAACTCTCACTGAATAACACTACCTGGCAATTTGTTAAAATGTTTGCTCTTCTAATCACTAAAAATATTATAGATGTAATTTGTATTGTCTGCCCATCTAATCTCTGTAAGTAATATATTTATTTGTTATTTGCAATATGTGACATGTTATGATGATTTGTTATTCCATGGAGCTTTTCTCCCCGGGCCTCCGCTGAAAATGGATATGCATCCAGTCAGACTATCCCAGTCAACAAATGTAAAATAAAATACAATAAAATAAAATAAATAACTGATTAAATGAAGGCAGCCAATATAAGTCAATGATGATAAAAGAGGAATAACATAGCCAAATGAAAATGTTAGCCATTAAATATAACTTGCACAATTTCATGCAGATTTCATTGATCATAAGACTATCCCAGTAAAATGAATTTCAAATTATACTACAGGTATAAATAAAATGAACAAAACCAGACATGAGGAAACCTAAGGGTGAAAGCATTTCTGAAGGCTTACTTTTTGATTGAATTCTGTCCTTATTTGTCCTGTTTTATTTTTTTAACGTATTTGCCCCTCTAAGTTGTAGTAAGGTGGTAGCTACTTTCATGAACTGTTGATGAGGTACTAACAATGGTAAAATGTAAAAGGCATAAGTTTTTGTAACAACAGGGTAACATGGAGACATTGGATATAACCCCTTACCCAGGAAGACCTAGTACCTCCCCTGGAGTGATACTATTTAAGTTGCTCAGTTTTCAATCTGGAATCAGACAAGAATGCTCATCCATCGTTGAATAAAGATCTTCTTAAACCCTTAACTGGACTGATTTTTCCTCTGGAATGTGGACTTTTATTTTTATTTTTGTTAAGTTTTGTTATGTTAGCTGCGGCCAGGATCTGCCATTCTGAAGAGTTATCCTTATTCCTAATCTTTTGACATAATAAAAAGTGACTGAAGATAAGCATTTCTGGTGTATGCATGGGTGGTTGTTGGGGGGTACTTGATAGCATTAAGAGCACTTGCTGCTGATAGGAAACTGTGGTTACAGTTTGAAGTAGAATATTATATCAAATTCAGACTTACTGCTGAGAGATACATTGCAGAATAACCCAGTGGTACTAAAAGGATAATTGTAGCAATGATTTAATTTAGTTCAGACAATAAAAGGGGCTGAGAAAGTATGCATATTGCTCTAATTTGTAGGTACGCTACCTTCCAGTGTGGTCCTTGCTTCAGAGTGCAAAAATGCATACTAGGGGATAGCTGACTGTTGAAATACCTGTACAAAAATGTCCCTTTTGCATGATATGCAGTAAAAATATATGAATCATTACGATGTGCATTTACCATGACAGCATCAGTGCTACATCATGCATTTAGAACAATGCATTTGTAAACAGAAGGCATGCACTCACTCGTATGGAATTACCTCACAGTTGTGCCTGCATGAAATCTGCACAGGACTCCAGCCATTTCTGCTAACTGCTATAAAATGGCATTAATGCTTGAGCTATCAGGATGTGACTATTATGGCCTAACTGCTTATATCAGGACAGGCTTTGATTATTACAGCCATGGGTCTGGCATCAGCCTTTGTTAGACATGGTCTAGGAGTTGTTGTTTTATTTTTTCTTTTCTTTTCTTTTCAAGGAACTACTTTAGTAGAGAACTGAGATGTATCAAACATTTAAATAATGGTGATATTCCTCAGTCAGGAATGGAACACAGTAAACAGACTGTGTAAACTTCAAACTACTGAATTATGCATTAGGAGCAACTTGTCAATGTATCTAAAGATGTGTTGACATAACCTTAGACCTCTATCCACATGCCTCTTCTTTTGAATTATTTTACCCTCCCTTTCAATAAGAACTGGACAACTTCAATAGGCCAGATCTATGGCAACCAACATAAGATTCTAGCATTTAGACTGACTTCCTATGTTAGCAAGAGGGAACAGGAAGTAACGCTACACTTTAATGGAGAAGTGTTTATGAATAATTGCTGTGGAAGGGCTTGGGTTCTGTTTCATTCTGATTGTCTGTGTAACATAACCAGCATTTCAGCTGGGTGTTATTTTCTCTGAAGGAATTAGAATTGATTGTTGTTGTATTTAATTTCCTAATAATGCAGTTGAAGAAAAGCCAACAATGTGTTCAGGGTCAAAGATTATTGGGTAGAAATAACATCAGACGAAACTAGAGAATGACATAGTAGTGATGCTTATCAACCTTTAGTTATCTGTTTATTTATTTACAGCAGTATTCAGGAAATGTTACACTTTCTTGTATCAATAGTAGAGTTTTTATATTTTCTTGTTTTATAAATTGCAACAAAATACATATCATTTTAATTATGTTTTATACAGAGCAAAGAAAAAAAATGGCATGCAACCTTTACCTCTGGACTCAGAAACTGAATCCAGTTTACTGAGGCATACATCAGCATGTTTAATGGCCTGAGGATTTATAACATGCATACAGGAAAAACTATAACAAAGCACAGCTGTACACAGAAAATGGGCGGGCCTTCTGTCTGAGACCAGTGAGGCAGAAAATGCTGGAGTGTCGACAGGTAATTTAGTTCTGTGATTTGTCATCCTAACCACCAGAATAGACAGCCTTGTTACAACCATAAACTCCTACCATATAATGTCCCTATTCTCACTTTCTTTAATCCATTTATTTCAGTTTTTTTTAACTACCCACATTGCTACCAGGGGACTATACCCATAGTCATCAAATTTATTTTTATGATTTTTACATATTTTATATACATCACAAGTGATATTGTAATACATAATGTGGGGGACACAAGATGACTCATCTGATCTGCATGTGTGATGTAGGATGCACTTTATTCTGTTTGTTTTATAGTTTATTTCTTGTATTGCTTACCTATGCCCAGGTTTACCTAATATGTATCCAAATTCACTTATTTCTAATTGCTGAAATGCTATTTGTTTTGTGTTGAGCTGAAACTGGAAGCAGTTATTTAGTTGTTCAGCATGTATCCCTGATTAAAATAGTAGCCAATGTTTTGCAACTGCCCTTTGCAGGACTATCACTCACAGTATGAGTTTCATCTTTTAAATCACATTACACCAACCCTAGAAATTCACTTAAGAGTTTTAATCTGTGCACTGCCTTTTGGCAACATTTAAACAAATGGCTTGACATGTATTGCAAATATAAAATGATACACTTAATAATGGTCAAATCAACTCTTCAGTATTTTCAGTTTTAGCGCCATACCATATCTCAAAATTGTCGTTTTATGGCAGTCAGAAAGACCTGTTATTACTTCACATACTAATTTGCACCCCATAATCTAACACAAGGCTGCTCTGCAGTTCACTTCCACAGTTGCCCCTCTCATCTGCAGTCTATGTTTATGAGGTGGGACTGGGAGAGATTGCTAAAGTTATCTTACCAAACTTCCTCTCAGGAATCGGTGTTTTTATAACAGTGATTGCAAACGTTTGACTCCAAAGCAAAGACAGGAATACTTTTTGTTACATAAGTGAAGGTGTGTGTGTGTGTGTGTGTGTGTGTGTGTGTGTGTGTGTGTGTGTGTGTGTGTGTGTGTGTGTGTGTGTGTGTGTGTGTGTGAGTGTGTCTGACTGTGTGTGAGTGTGTGTGTGTGTGTGAATGTGTGTTGTATGTGAACTTTAAAAATATGATTTTTAGTATGTAGTTGACAGGAAGCACGGCACTTGACCATTAATACATGCTTCCATGCCTGTATTATTTTCATTTTTTGTTCTTCAGAAACTTGATTTATGTTTGGTAAGGACATCAACTAAGAAAATTAGATTTCATGTTCTGATATTCTGCCAAAGCTGTTTTGATTTTACAAAGGGATAATTTCATGTGGCATGTTAAAGTGATGTCTTTAATTCATGATTAGCATGACTCAACACGTAACTAAGGAATATATCAAGCAATACTAAATATCCTTTATTTTGGCACTGAGCCTAATAGATTAACATTTACTTAGAATTGATTGTAATGCAGTTGAAGAAAAGCCAACAATGAAATAACATCAGACGAAACTAGAGAATGACATAGTAGTGATGCTTATCAACCTTTAGTTATCTGTTTATTTATTTACAGCAGTATTCAGGAAATGTTACACTTTCTTGTATCAATAGTAGAGTTTTATATTTTCTTGTTTTATAAATTGCAACAAAATACATATCATTTTAATTATGTTTTATACAGAGCAAAGGCATGCAACCTTTACCTCTGGACTCAGAAACTGAATCCAGTTTACTGAGGCATACATCAGCATGTTTAATGGCCTGAGGATTTATAACATGCATACAGGAAAAACTATAACAAAGCACAGCTGTACACAGAAAATCTTCTGTCTGAGACCAGTGAGGCAGAAAATGCTGGAGTGTCGACAGGTAATTTAGTTCTGTGATTTGTCATCCTAACCACCAGAATAGACAGCCTTGTTACAACCATAATCTCCTACCATATAATGTCCCTTTTCTCACTTTCTTTAATCCATTTATTTCAGTTTTTTTAACTACCCACAGTGCTACCAGGGGACTATACCCATAGTCATCAAATTTATTTTTATGATTTTTACATATTTTATATACATCACAAGTGATATTGTAATACATAATGTGGGGGACACAAGATGACTCATCTGATCTGCATGTGTGATGTAGGATGCACTTTATTCTGTTTGTTTTATAGTTTATTTCTTGTATTGCTTACCTATGCCCAGGTTTACCTAAAATGTATCCAAATTCACTTATTTCTAATTGCTGAAATGCTATTTGTTTTGTGTTGAGCTGAAACTGGAAGCAGTTATTTAGCTGTTCAGCATGTATCCCTGATTAAAATAGTAGCCAATTTTTTGCAACTGCCCTTTGCAAGACTATCACTCACAGTATGAGTTTCATCTTTTAAATCACAAGAGTTTTAATCTGTGCACTGCTTTTTGGCAACATTTAAACAAATGAAATATAAAATGATACACTTAATAATGGTCAAATCAACTTTTCAGTATTTTCAGTTTTAGCGCCATACCATATCTCAAAATTGTCATTTTATGGCAGTCAGAAAGACCTGTTATTACTTCACATACTAATTTGCACCCCATAATCTAACACAAGGCTGCTCTGCAGTTCACTTTCTCATCTGCAGTCTATGTTTATGAGGTGGGACTGGGAGAGATTGCTAAAGTTATCTTACCAAACTTCCTCTCAGGAATCGGTGTTTTTATAACAGTGATTGCAAACGTTTGACTCCAAAGCAAAGACAGGAATACTTTTTGTTACATAAGTGAAGGTGTGTGTGTGTGTGTGTGTGTGTGTGTGTGTGTGTGTGTGTGTGTGTGTGTGTGTGTGTGTGTGTGAGTGAGTGTGAGTGTGTCTTTTTGTGTGTGAGTGTGTGTGTGTGTGTGAATGTGTGTTGTATGTGAACTTTAAAAATATGATTTTTAGTATGTAGTTGCATTAATAAATGCTTCCATGCCTGTATTATTTTCATTTTTTGTTCTTCAGAAACTTGATTTATGTTTGGTAAGGACATCAACTAAGAAAATTAGATTTCATGTTCTGATATCCTGTCAAAGCTGTTTTGATTTTACAAAGGGATAATTTCATGTGGCATGTTAAAGTGATGTCTTTAATTCATGATTAGCATGACTCAACATGTAACTAAGAAATATATCAAGCAATACTAAATATCCTTTATTTTGGCACTGAGCCTAATAGATTAACATTTACAGCACACACACTTGATCTTACAAATAAACTTCTTGACTTAGAGAAACAACAAAAACTTAAACCGGAACCCATGAGAAATAACAGACACAGAATCAGTTACTTCAACTACATAAACAGAACTTAACCATTTTTGAACAAAAGATGATTGCAATTTATTCTGAATGGGCACAAACTCCTTCTAAATTACTTGCAAAATTAATTCGGAATACCCAAGAACCCCCTAAAATATCCCGTATACTCTTTAAAGATAAAATTTATAACTCGGACCAGGAAATCATACAACTTTTTTCTATCCTATACTCAGAAATTTATTCTAAAGAAAATATGGATCATGTTTTGCATCACCATATGTTTGACTTTCTAAATTCCATCAAATTTCCTTCTATTAACAAAACCCAATGTGATATGCTCTCAGCTCCCTTAAACTTACAAGAAATCCAATCCACTATATCAAACCTTAAGTTAGGCAAATCCCCAGGTCCTGATGGCTTCACAGCTGAATTTTTCAAAACTTTTATTTTAATAATTTCCCCTATCCTATTAAAAGTCTACAATTACATAATAAAGTACGGCATCTCAGACCTTCATTGGAATACTTCGAGAACTGTTTTAATTCTAAAAAACCAAAAAGACAAAACGAATCCACATAATTATCGCCCTATTTCATTGATTAATATTGATATCAAGATTTTAGCTTCACTCTTAGCTAACAGACTTAGAAAAGTTCTTCCATCTATAATATCCATGGAACAAGCGGGCTTTATGAAATGTAGGCATACATGGGATAACACTCTAACTCTAGACTCTCTAATATATCTCTTGAAAAAAGATAAAAATCCAATGTATGCCCTAACCTTGGATGCAGCTAAAGCTTTTGATAGGGTTAATTGGGATTTTCTTTTTCATTCTTTATCATATTTTAACATTCCCTCCTCTTATATAGATATGATTAAAGTTTTATACAGTAAATCCTTTACCTGCTTGAGGATAAATAAGATTCTGTCCAAACCTTTAAAAATAACTAATGGCACCAAGCAGGGGTGTCCGTTATCTCCTTTTCTCTTTAATATATTCATTGAACCTTTGTTTCTTTATATAAAACTAAATACCTTTCATACAATCCCAAAAGTCATGAATACAAAAATACTTTTCTCAGCGATGATTTGATCATCTATTTTCAACTTCCAAATACTGATTTAAACAAGATTGTAACCTCCATTAATGCTTTCTCAAAAGCCTCAGATTATCAAGTAAACTTTGAGAAATCTTGCATCTTTCCCATTAATCCTATGGCTCATAAACCAAACTATTTCCCTACCTCTCCTTTCAAAACAACTTTTGATATCAAATATATGGGGATTTATTTTGATCATAATCATTCATCTATATTTCAAAATAATCTTCTTAGATCCTGGTCTAAAATCTCTCTTGATATTCAGAGATGGGAAAAATTGAAGTTGTCTCTTTTATCAAAATCTGCTATAATTAAGATGAATATACTTCCTAGACTTTCAATTTAACTCTGTAGATCAGTTGGTATCCAAGTCCTTTTTGACCAAGGTCAGTAAAGTACTTGCTAAATTTATTTGGTACCCCAAATTGGTGAGAATTGAATAAAACAAATTAACCCTTCCCAAATCCAGAGGTGGCTTGGGCCTTCCAAATTTTCATTTATACTATTCAATCATCTCTGCTAATAGATTATTATATGTCTCTAAACTTAAATTACAAGATTATAATACTTATCCCACCTGGTCTAAGTTATGGTTTGAACAGATTCTTAGAATTAACCTAAATCCAGCTACTCTCCCATTTATTTCACAAGACAATTTACGGAGTCTTAACTTGTCAAATAACATAAAACAAAAGATTATTATTTTCCAAAATATTTTAAAACTTATAAATCTTGACGAATCACTTCCTTTACTTCAACCTTTACACTTAAATCCAAATATCAGAATTAATAATCTTCCAATCAACCTCTCTAGTTTCCCGCTAATAAAAAATCTTTTAGTCTGGGATATACTTAAACATAACAATGAATCTCTGTCTAATTTATGCAAAATTCTTAAAGTAAATAAGAAATACTTAGTTATTACTAGACAAATATGTGACATTATTACATCTAAGTTCATACATTTATTAGATAAAGGTCAAAATCTCCTCTTGCTAGAATCTGTGTTTCATAATCTAACTCTACCTGTTAAAATGATCTCTAACTCATATAAACTCATATCTTCTATGATCAATGATAGTAACTATCTTTTTTCAAACTATTGGGATAAATATAACCCCTTTCTTTCACAAGCCCAGAAGTTCTTGGCCATAAAAAATACTATATATTTTTCCCCCTTTAAGAAACTCTTCTACACACAGTTAATGATCAATAATAATGTTTATTACACTCCGGCTAAACTAGCTAAATTCGACTCTTACAAATCTCCTTCTTGCCCCTGCTGTTCTTCTCCGCATGCTGACCTAATGCATGTTTTATGGTCCTGCAATTACACACACAAACTTTGGACGTCATTAAAAGTCAAAATGGGCTATCATAAATCAACCCTTTCTTGGGAGCTAACCATTCTACATATCCCTACATGTCCTCTTTCTAAATTGGACACACATGTTTTAGTCCTCTTATGTTCACTCATGAAACTATACATTTCTAAAAATTGGATGGATCGCACTAAACTATGTTGGAACAGTTTTAAGTCAATGGCTGACACTTACATTGCTGCGCAAAAATTCATTTTTAAAAGTCCAAAGAGGAAAGCTATATATACAAAAGTTTTGGTTAAGATTAACGCCCTCCTTCTTACCTCCACCTAAATCAGTTTTTCATTTAGTGAATGCTGTATTTTATTTTGGATTTTCTACTTAATGTTCTAATATTTCTTTCCTTGGGTAGCATGCCAGGTTAGCAAAATTAAGTATTGTACTGTTTTTTTTTTTCTCACCTTGATATATCCTGTGTGATTTTTTTCATTTGTTATTTGTTACTTCTTGTTGTGAAAAGTAAAAATTAAATAAAAATGTTTTTGAAAAAAAAAAACATTTACAGCACACACAACTCAAACTTCAAATATCTTTGTGTGTGGTTGGACCACTCTATTCAACCAAATTAAAAATAAATAAACTTCTATTTGGGTCTAGAAAATCCTGCCTCCTTTCATCAGAAGAAAGCATGGCCATAGTAAAGAGGTCCTTTTCATCCAGCTTGAAAATGAGATACCCATACTACATCCAAAAAAGAAGCTATTTTCTATGCACTACCTCAAATAACATTTATAGATTTATCACACTGGCCCCACAAGGAAAACAACACTGCACACTCCTTGCTGAAATAAAGTAGCTACCAGTAAAACACAAAGGCACATCGTTTTCTAGTATATAAACTGTGGAAACCATGACATATTCCCTTTTTAGAGATAATGTTAACAAAACGTATACCTATCTATAACCTGAAATTCCAATCAACCTCTATCTCTGCTTTCTTAACCCCTCATTGCAATCCCTGTTGAATAGACCAGAGTTTTTCTGCACAAGCCCATATGTCTGTCCCTTCTGTCTGGGTCATCCAGGCTGTATTAAGGGCATTATCCCACTATGCCACCAGAGTAGTTTATATTGAGGCCCTTTGTTGAGAAACAATACAGCTAAAAATTTGAGCTGCACACTTTAGCCTTATTTCCAGAATATCTTAAGAAACAGAGCCAGAACTTTCTGCTTAAATAGCAGGGCTGTAATCCACTGTAAAATGCACTTCCTGCTGTATTTTCTTGTTTTTTTCTGACCATAAGCTACAAGTCATAGAACTCTAGACATTTTAGAATTAAAATGTGAGACATTTTTTCACATTTTTGTCAATTTGGCCAGTTTGACATCCTCTCCATTACTGGAGCTACATTTATCCATAAAACATTTGACAGGTCTTTCTTCATGAAATCTAGTGTGCCAGGCCCTTTTATATGGAGCCTTTTCTTGGAGCTCTATAATTTTATTAAAATTATGTCTTTCATCCCTATTGTCTATATCTCCTAGCTTATCTTCCATTCTCTAAGTATGCCTGCGGACTGTCTGGAGAATCTTGATCTGTTGTGGCACTGTAGTTTGTTGTGATAAAAGTTTCTTCTACTATTGCCAATTCTGTACCGCTGTAGAAGTTGCTGTACTTGACTGGCCATCATGTTTTTAATTATTGAATATTAATTACCATGGAATGAAGGAGCTAGGAAAGCACAGTAGTGCTATATAGATAACCTGTGCATCCTTTGATGCATTTCTTGTGATGTTGTCATGTTATGCTGTCTTCCAAAGCCATCCTTATGTCAGCTGAGTGTATTTGACCCTATAGGGTCCTGCTCCCACAGGAGATCCTGCATTTGACTGATAGGATGAGCACACTTTATGTGACAGAAAAGATTTGCCTGAGAGACACATTTTAGTACTTACAGTCTTACTCCTGCAGCACCAACTACAAGTCTCTTCAGCAGTACAGACTGTATTTCCTGACATGCATCGCACTAGTGGCTCGTCTAGTATTATTAGTACTGTAGTTTCATGCAACGATGATTCAGTGTTCGCTACTCATTATCTGTCAATAATCAGTTGCTGTTGAGTGCTTAATAGGGTTTTCAACCCAACACTGGTGCATTATTAACCATCTGCTTTTGTGTACAGTTTGTTCCTGTTCCAGAAGAGTATGAGACCAGGTTTAATTTGAAGACTGACAATATTAGTGCACCTTCTTTTGTTTCTGCTGTTGTGGGGTGTATGACTAGTTGATAATGAATATCATTATAAAAAAATAACTGTGGAATACTCATCCTCAACCAGTATGAAAAAATACACTAATAAGCACAAAAAAATTACTAGGTTCTGTAATGTGAGGTAACTTCTGATCACCAAGACTTATTATAGAATGCTACCAGTTCAAAGCTATGGCAGAGATGCACTTACTACAGCTAATATAGGAGCAATATAATCCCAGAAAAGTAAAAAGGGGTATGTGTGTTCAGTGGAGGGAAGCAGAAATGGATATAACATTCACTACACATTGCTAAAAGAAGAAAAACAAAGCAGTTTGACTTATAAAGGTTCTGCAGGGATATTTAGAGCTGCATAAAAATGGGGGGGGGGGGGGGGACAAGAGGAAACATGAAGTTAGAAAATAGTTGGACTGGACTGGACAGACATTTAGGGGGAGGAAGTGCATTTTGGAAATCTGGCTAATTGCATGCATATTGCAGGCTATCCTTACATCTTTTTCAGTTTCCTTAAGGCATTCTGATTCCCTTCTACTTACCAAAACATGCTGCTTAGCAACTACTCTATAAATAATCTCTGCATGTATTTTTCATTGTTACCTTGTAGCCCAGGCTAGGGCTGAAAATTATCTGTGAACAATAGTACAATTACCCAGTTTAGTAAATAAATAATTAAATAAATAAAAATAAACTTTCAGAAAAAAGCTCTAAGTGT
This sequence comes from Protopterus annectens, assembly GCF_019279795.1. Taxonomy (NCBI): domain Eukaryota; kingdom Metazoa; phylum Chordata; order Ceratodontiformes; family Protopteridae; genus Protopterus; species Protopterus annectens. The sequence continues at coordinate 583,866,684 of NC_056729.1, read as the reverse complement.
GGTACTGTTTGAGCAATGACATTTCTAAGGAGTGGTCTGAGATTATTATTGGTGTTACTGTTGAGCATTCTGAGGTATCTCAACAGTTTTATGTGGTTTTGTGGAACTATACTGACAGTAGCAATGTACAAAAAAATACTTGGCAAGAGACTCAAATCCAAAGCAGGTGCAGGAGGTGACTGGAAACCCATGAAGGAAAAAAAAACATAATATGAGATAAGAATGTATAATGGAGTTTAAAAAGTCTTCGTGGTCTGTTTAGCCCTGCCATTCTTCCCACAACAATTATCAGGCTCATCCCCATTGATTCACTTGTCCTTTACTTTCTAGCATCCGAAGATATTTAGCATGGGAGGTAAGAGTTGGGGGTTGTGATGAGTCTGAAGATTTTTTTTCAGTTTTCTTTTATCGTGTAAGACTTCTTCAGAGTCTGGTTGATGTCTACAGTACCTCAAAATGACATCAGTGTTTGAAAAGTACTTAATACACAGTGATAGTATGTATTCCCAACACCTAATTTAAAATAATTTTAAGTTTGGGAGAACAGTAGATGGAAGGCGGCTTGGGGTGGGGTCGGTGAGGTAGGTGAGGGTTCACCTGTCTGGGGATGTACCAAAATGCTCAGGACTGGGCTCCACAGTTGCCAAGGTTGACACTGTTTTCTTCACATGACTATAAAGACTGATCAGGGAAATAAAGCTATTAAACATGGCTGCCTAAATCAATCAATCACAAATACAGTATGGCATTTATTCTTAGATGCTACAGCCATAAAATCATGGTAGTTATTAAAACAGCTAAAGCTAAAAAAAATATTAACTTTTAAACTCCAGGAGGGAGGGGAGTGACAAATAATTACTCCTGCCATATGTGTAGCATACTAATGTGCTCCCCTCCTGAGAAGCAGCATGTTTTTCACCAGACAAATCAATACTCACTTTAGTAAATGAAGAAACTGGCCACAGCAACCAGAAAATAATCTGATAAACAATAGGTCATATGCTGAGATAAAATGACTGTGGCATGACTAGCCCATATTATGCTTTGTTGTTCAGCAAAAGCAAGTTATTTATGCTGAAATAAAATTTAGCCTTAGTGTCATCCTAACATCTTAGCAATACTGGAAATGTTCAACTTTTCATTCGTTCATAGGCAAGTACTAGGCTAGCTGCTCTTGCAGACCATTTTAAGAGTAGCCAGTTTCTTTTTTAGTGGTTGAATTAATCTATCTCGTTTGGATAATTTGAGGTGATCCATGCATAGGATAAAGCATTTATGGACTGCCTCTGCCCATTACTAGTACAGGAAGCAGTACTGGGATACATTTTTTGTCTCCAATCCCATAGATCTAAGTTGTACTTGAATATGGACAGGGATGAACTTTGTTTTACATGGATGGGGAGTCTGTTCCAGAGCAGCAGTATCAATACATTTCCCCCTCAAAACTACTGTATTGATGTTTCAGAAAACATTTAGATCTCTAGACTGAGTATGTCTAATGCTATTTGACTTGCTGATGTGCAATAAATCCATCAGTACTGGGTTGGAGGATTCCTTGTATGCCAGACACAGGTCACCACTTAGTAGCCTGTAGAATATAGAGTATAGTGACAGAGATTTGAATTAGTCTGTGTAGGACATATTGTTTAGGACGTGTATCCTTTAGTAAGCTGTCTTTCTGAGCATTTCAGTTGTTGCATGTGTCTTTACCGATACACGCCAAATGGGATAGTATATTCAATCACTGGCTTAATAAGGGATGAGTAAACGAGGACAATGACAACCATACATCTAGACACAATCCCTTTGCTTATAAATTGTGCAATATAGAAAAATTTTGCTACAACAATGAGCACATGTTGATTGAAAGTTTGGTCACTGTCCACATAAGTTCCCCAATCCCAAACAACTGGGTCAACTGTACGATAATCCATTTTTTGGCGTTTTGTTTCTGTCCAAGATTTTGACTATTGTTATTTATTTGGGGCAAACCTTTCTGCAGGATTGCTAAGTCATTTGTGGATTCAGTGACTGCTCCTAGCTTGCAGTCATATGCAAGTGTAGTCAGCCAGATCCACTTGGTATTGGCTTTTACTTCAGAAAAGTAGATATCAAACAGAAGATGCCCTAGTGCAGAACCCCGGGGACTCTAATGGTGACTGGTCTTTTTGTGGTGGTAACTTCCTTATTTTGATTTTTTACACTCTATCTGTGAGCCAGTTGACAATCCAGTAAGTGTACATAGGAGTTTAGTCCCAGTTTATTTAGCTTTTCCACTATGTCTGTGTTGGGGATTGTGTCAAAAGCTTTGGCCAGACTGAGGTTTGTGGTGTGCACCATTTTACCATCATCCGTTATTTTTGTGACCATTTTAAAAAGTCCACCAAGTTGAGTAAGCATGACCTGCCCTTGAATCCAAACTGAGACAGATCCAGTGTTTAGGGATTCCCTATGTCCTTATTGATTAGTCCCATAATATGTCTTTCCATGGCATCATATACAACAATGGTCACACCTATGGGTCTGTAATTGCTTTGGTCTATGGAAGGTCCTCCCTTATGTAGGGGGATGACTATAACTGTTCTCCATTTGCTTGATACAAAACCTGTATAGAGGCCAATATTAAACAGTGCTGTTAAGGGGATGGCTAAATCATGCGCTATGCTATTTAAGATGCATCCATGGATATTGTCAGGATTTTTTCTGCAAATCCTCTCAGAGGGAACAGAGATTACCAAAAGAAGACAGCAAATCCACTCAGCAGTTCTTTCTATGAGTGACTAATATTTTTTAATTTCAGGCCTTGGCACATGTAAAATGTGTGGTTATTGTTTGTACTTAAACTGAGAAAGCATTTTTTATTGACCGATCAACTAATGTCATGCAACAAAACTGTGAATACACACTTTTACTCTGACATTTGAAGTTAGCTACTATAACTGTAAATTCTGATGTCTGGATAACTTTTTCTAAACTTACCTAGTCAAACACTTCCTGACCTTTGAAATTTTCAATGAAGCATTTGCAGTCATTCGATAAATAAAGGTAATGTGGGGAAGGAAGAATATATCTTCAGTGAAAAATGAGACATGCTCAGGGATAAAGATTCCGATAAGAAGTAAGGAAATATAAATATTAGATATAACAGTAATAGTACCCAGGATGGTGGTAATATAGAGCCATACTAATGCAGAGGCAGAGAAGGATGTTCACCCTGCGTTCAAACTGTAAGGGGGTGCAGCCTTGTGCATTGGATTTTCATTAAAAAATCCATTCTTTACCCTCTAAAGGTTTTTCTTGTTTAAAAAAATGAAAAGCTTAAAGTAAACCAGAGCTAGATCCTTTAAGGTTATCTTTCTTTGAGAACTCCCTCTTTGTTAGTGCATCCCTGAGTGCATCAATGCACACATCTGTTACTTACTCCTTTTCCACATTCCATGCATGGAATTTAAATACAAAACATTCTTGTTGCTACCTGGAAGATGAGGAAACACTTGCCACTACAATGTGTGCATGTGTAATGCCATGGTTAGGGATGGCAGGTTAGTTAATTTCTGCAGGCTCAACCCTTGTACCTTGGTTATAGAAAACAAGAGCCTGAGTCTTCTATACCAACTAGCAAGCTACTAAAAAAAGAAAATGAGTTTTGGTGCATTTTCAAGGAATTGAGTTCCAGTGCATTTTCAAAGAATTGTAAGCTTCAGTGCACTTTCAAGGAATTGTAAGCTTCAGTGCATTTTTACAGAATTGTGAGCTTCAATGCATTTTCAAGGATTTGTGACCCTAAAGGGAAGGGAAGTTAACTGCTGCTCATGCTAAGTCTGTTTTCACTGTATAAGTGTTTTTAGCAAATGGTCATAGCATAACATGTAATATACTTGCTCTTAATGTAGAAGGCTGTGGGTTCTACTCCCACTGTATATTGTTGGATTGCTGTTACTGTGTTGTACTTGGGAGAGGGGTGAGAAGTGGGGGTGCTGTGGTAGTCCTGAGTGTGTCCTCTTTGGATGAGATGCTTTGTAACTATGAATCTGTTGTTGGTTTGCTCCCCATTCCCTATTGCAATATTACTGGCTTACTAACATTTTTTAATGTAACATAGCAGTTTATTATAACTATGAACCTGTTATAGGTTTGCCCACCAATCTCTACTGTAATATTACTAGCTTAATGTAACATAGAAATTTATTCTTCAAAGGCAGTAGGCACTGAATTTGTAGATGAAACACTGAAATATAAAGTTGTTTGCTAGCAGCAGCATTTTCATTAGTTCAGATCTCTTTAAGGTGAACTTATTCAGATGACTTTTACTTCTACAGAGATTGTGCATAGTGACTAATATTGACGGATTGTAATGACAGAAGTTTGAGTGCCCTTTTATGGTTGAAATGTTCTGAAGTGGGCAGTTTTGCCATTACTGGGTCATATGTTCTGTTTCACTGTTTACTGGAAAAATATTCAAAACTACAAATATAAAGCACACTCTAACAAGCGTGCTGTATTATACAAGCAATATAATTTAATACAATCAGAAAGGTGACTCAAAGAACATATTCATGTATGCATGGTCCTAAAATATGTACAAGAGTTCTATGGTTTGAAAACAGTCCAAAGGTAAACTTTATCCACCATTTGCCAAATGCATTATCTTTGAATGTGGGTTTCAATGCTGTTTCAATGAATGTGAGTTTCAAGGGTAGAGAGGTTTACTGTTAATGATGTCTGTTTTCATTGTGAGGCTACATTGTTTTCTTAGGAAAATGTTTATCAGTGTTTGTGTTATAACATTTGAAATAAAAGTTTTAAATTAAATCCAAATATCTGTAAACATTGCTGAATTAAAAAAGGAAATAGTATGCACTCTGACATATCAGAACAGTATTTATGGTAACTGAAGAGAAATAGCAAAGTAATGGGGCAATGGAATGACTGTGTGGGGGGGGGGTGCTCTGTGTGTGTGTGTGTGTGTGTGTGTGTGTGTGTGTGTGTGTGTGTGTGTGTGTGTGTGTGTGTGTGTGTGTGTGTATGCTTGTGTGTGTTGTGGGATGCCTAGGGCCCCTTTTCACCATAATCTGAGTCTGAAGAAAATGGAAAATTATTAGTTTCTTCCTCTTGCATGCATCTATGTGTCCATGTATCCATGTATGAAAAGGTGGTACAGAACTGGAGGAAATTCAGAAGGAACTACAGTCAAGACTGGAAAGAAAAGTGGTTATATTTTAGAATTAACAGCAGCCTTCTAGCTGAACAGTAGTACAATGCAGTAGAGAGTTTTGCAGTTTAAAAGCTTTTTCTGTTGTTGTTTAACTGAACCCAGTGACCTGGATTAATCACAGCAAGTGAATTAGCTAGGTCATTGTAGACTACCGCACTGAAGATAAGCATTTTTATGTGAATATAACCAAATTGTCTTTCTTATTTTTGGAGAGGGGAAGGGGGATTTGGTGGCTACGCTAGTGTTTGTGTGTGTGTGTGTGTGTGTGTGTGTGTGTGTGTGTGTGTGTGTGTGTGTGTGTGTGTGTGCGTGTGTGTATGTATACACATTTGTTTAAATATTTTGAAATTGATTATTTATTTTTGTTTTGGGTGGGTGGGGGTAGGTAGCTGGGATGCGGGTTAAAGTAATTTGCCTTTTGATTTGCTCAGCTTAAATTCTGCCATTAAGGCTGGCAAATGAATATTTGGGTTAATAAACTGGAATATACCCCTTTTTTGTGTGGTGGGGGGGTTGGCCATCTGTGCTGTGGATGAATGTAATTTGCCCTTTTCACTTGGTGTGTTTAAACTCTACCCTTAAGGTGCATTTGTGTGAATAAATCAGAATATATAGCACTTTTTGTGGGGGTGGCAGTAACTTTGTCCTTTTCATATTATTTTAAAGGCTAGATAGTGTACATTTGTATGCAATAAATTTAATTTTTTGGGTGGAGATGACTAGCTGTGCTATGGGAACTTATCCACTTCATTTTCTCAGATTAATGTCTGGTATTAAGGGCTGATTAGTGCACATTTGTATGAAATAAATTGGAATATTCACACTTTTCTTTTCTTGGGAGGGCCATGGCTAGCTGTGTTGTTGATGAAATAACTGGTGCTCTGTTTAAAGTCGTGCATTAATGGGTAGTGTGCATTTATATGAACTAAATTGGAATATTGTACAAAACACATTTGTAACTGTCCCCAATTTTACAGAATGTTCTTGTATTTGTCTAATATGTTTGCAAGTTACTGTCGTATTGCTTGCTTAACTTATACTCTGACTTTACATGACTAGTGTGCATTTGCATGCAATTTTTAATATCTCTATCTGGGTGTTGTATTTGTAAAACCAAGATGAAACTGTTCTTGATTTTGTAGAATGTCCCTAAGTTTGCTTCATCTTGATCTTTTCCTAGTAGAATTTGTGGTCAACTGTCCAGATAAGTTACCAAATCCCAAACTACAGGGTTAGCTCTTTGGGGTATGTTGTCAATATCATACTCAACTTTCCAAAGGAGATGATAATGCATTTTTGACATTTAGCTATAGTCTATGATTCTGGCACTAGTTATTTATTTGGGGGAAACCTTCCTGCAGGTTGGTCGAGTCTTTTGGGAATTTGATCACTGCTCTTAGCTTGCTCCATGGTGGCCATTATTTGTTTCATTTCATGATTATTACTAAAACAAAACAATCTCCAGGGGGGCGGTTAAAAATTCTGCTCTAGGTGTCCAATATGCTAGGTATACCACTGTGGTAATATATGTGTCAGATTAACAGTGATGTATGCACACCCAAATCTGTATAAAAAAAAACAGTTTGAAGAAATAAGTAAGTATGCAATGGCAAATATATCAATAATTATGGTGAGAGGCTTATTTGTAACTTTGGGAAAGAAAGGCTAAACATAACATAAGACATTAAGGTGATAAAAGTCCTAATAAAATGTGGAGGATTACAAATGGGGAAAAAAGGGACTGAAAATACAGAACAGGAACTTTTAAGACTGAAAGATTATATGATATACTCAAAAGATATGAAAGAAGTGACTGCGGTGGAAAGAGTAGAATTTTTAGATCATAAAACAATATGAGCTATAACAGGAGATGACAGAAATATAATACAGGAAGGAAAAGGAATAGGTTCATAGGTGTTTACTAGGCTAATGACCACACGGCCATTTTAAGCCTAGCCATGCATCCCAAATTTTATGGTTAACCGATGAGGTTAATAAAAAGGAAGAAATAAAGTAAGAACATACAAAATTATGGAAGCAACATCTGACAATGAGAGTACATTATGAAAGTTGGACATATTGGTGGGAAATTTATGAGGAAAGGTATAAAAAAGTTTTTTCTAGAAGCTGATAGAATGAAAAGAAGAAGTAAAATGGACTATGAAGAAATTATGAGAAGCTATGAAAAGAGATAGAATAAAGTAGTAAGAAAAATAGAAATATTAAAAGAACTATATGAAAAAATGAAAGAAAGTAGACAATGATGTACAGACAAAATATTTTTAAAAGAAAAAAGATGCCATTTTACCTACTTAGAGAAAGAAGTTGATGCAAGTGAAGAGAAGATGGATGAGATATTAGATAATGAAGGTAATATAAAATATAAACAAGAAAAAATTATAGAGGTGGCTAAAAATTTGTAAATAGAATGTATGAAAAAGAAGAGGGAGAAAAGGTGAAGGTGAAAAGGATATCTGGAAATGTTAAGAACCATTTAGAAGAGAAAATTAAAATGAAATATATTGTAATGAAGGGAAGGGAGGATTCAGCACTAGGACTGGATGGACTAAGTTACTGATATTATAAATTAATGGATGAAAGTGAAAAAGATTGCTTGTTAAAATATTGAATGGGTAGTTGGAGAGAAAAATATAGGTTCATGGAGTCATAGATATACCAAGGCAACTGAGTTACATGACCATTCTCACCTTGGCAGGACCCAGTGATCTGATCAATCTTGGAGTGAATTTGTAGATATCCATCCAGTTATCTAATTTATGTTTAAAGGAACATAGTAAGTCATACTGATTGGCATGCAGGAGTAATTTATTCCAGAGGTTTGTAACATGCTGTTATAAACCTGTCCCTACATCATTAATATCTGTTAGTGAAGATTTAGGTCTATGTTTCTAGTATTGGTAAAGATATTGGACTTCTGAAGAAACAGGAGGTCAAGGACAATTGGGTCTATAATGGCATGGTGAAATAAAGATTGCCCCTTAAAAGTCTGTAAGACACTGAATAAAGGGATAGAGCTTTCAGACTCTCTTGGTAGCTCAGAGACTTTAGGCCAGTGATCTTTTATTTAGGAATTTGAAGGTCTTTCTAATTTTTTGATATATTTATTACGAAACATCCCAAAGAGAAAGGTGTACTCAATAAATGACCTTATCAATGCTGAATATATGGAAGATATTACATGTTTAGTTTTTGATGATACTCCTTTGATGATTAACTGGATGAAATAAAAGGATTTCTTGATAACCATTGTTACATATTGGACAAAAGAGAGAAACAGCTACCAAACCAAGTATCTTTTGAAGAGGTATGTTATCTAAACAGTATGATAAGAGAAGGAGGTGTCTAGAAATGTGATGATAATGCACTGTTTAGTGTAAGCCCATTTTCAGTACAACAAGAGTTAACCAGGGTAAGTTCATTCTGGGGTTTTGGTGTCATAAGGTGACTTAACAACAACCCCCAGTTTGCAATCATCTGCAAACATTGTTAGTCAAAGGTCTTGGCTCTGTGCATGGAGATCTGAGAAGTAAATACCAGAAAACAGAATTCCCAGCACTGAGACCCAAGGGACACCGCTGGTCACTTTCATGTTTTTTGATGAGGCAAATCATATTGTGTGGGTTCTGTTTTTCAGCCAGTTTGCTATCCATATGACAACATATGGATTGATTTTATTTCTGGTGTGGTCCCAGCATGAGAAATGGTGTCAAAAGCCTTAACCAGGTCAAGATATGCCATGTGTATGGTATGGCCACCATCTGTAGCCTCTTTATCTGTTTCCGTGAAATTTATCAGATTAAATAGACAAGATCTACCCTTCAGAAAACATGTTCTTACATACATACATACAAACAAATATTTCAAGCATGGGCAATAACACCCTTCTATCTTGCCAATATATCAAAATAATTCCCATAATAAGTGTCCAGACTGTTCTTAAAAATATCTAAACTACTGCTTGCTTTAATGTAATTTGGCAGTTCATTCCATACATCAGCTACTCTCTCAGAGAACCAATTAGTACACTTCTCATTCCTACAGAATCTTTTGCATAGGTTGTCAAATGATTCTGTAGTACTTTATGATAACCCTAAGCATTCGCAGACGTACTTGTCTCTAAATGCTCTATATACCTGAATAAGGTCTCCTCTTAAATATCTATATGAGATACTATATATGTTCAGATATTCTAGTTTTTCATAACTTAAATTTTCACAACCATGAATGCCCTTGGTATATTTCCTCTATGCTCATTCCAGTTTACTCATGCTTGTTTTCTTATAATGTTTCCATAATGTTATTCCATACTCAAGTTTGGGTATAATATAACTAACAAATAATGACTTCATAATTTCTGATTTCTTAAACTTTATAAATCTTGTTATACAACCTATAGTTCTATAACTATCATTAACCAATTGGTTGATATGACTAGAAAAACTGAAACCTGGATCTACCCATATAACTAGGTCCTTAAATGAATCTGCAGTTTCAATCACTGTGTGTGCTATATTAAATATTCACCTTTCAATTTATGTCTCCCAAATCTCATGTGTTTAGTTTTTTATGTAGTTATCAGCATGTTATTCTCCTTTGCCCAAATGGTCAATTTAGTCAAGTTCTTTTGCAGACATGCCCTTTCTCTAAGACATGTAATCAGTTTACCCATGTTCAAGTCATCTGCATGCAAACTGTAGAACACCTCAAATGAAAAAGATAGATCTGAAAAGATGCAAAATAAATATGTATGGGCCTAGGATAGAGCCCAACTGGACATCCTGACTGTAACCCCGAATTATATCTGAGCAATTGCTGTATGATACCTGTCATGTCCTATTTGTGTGCCATGCAGCTATCCATCTTATCAAGAGCATAACAATACTGAGTTGTTTTAATTTATAGATCAGTATTTTGTGTAAGACATGGTTAAATACTGAAGTTAAGTCTACATAAATCACATCACTGCACAATTTTTCATTCATAGTTGTTATTATAGTGTTATAGAACATCATGTTATACATGGTAATGGATCTATTTTCAACATATGCATGCTAATATATGATTTCGAGTCCCAGCTTTTCTAATTCTGACAATAATTTATCCAATATAGCATTCACCATTAATTTTCCATAACGTGAAATTAAACATATGAGTCTATATGACTCTGGGTTTGTCCTACTTCCCTTTCCCTTAAAGATAGGTTTAACAAGTGCATGTCTCCAATCATGAGGACTCTCCCATATTTATACAACCTAGTAAATAAATGCTATAGCGGTCCTGTAACTTCATGCCAAAGTGTTCTAAGGCCACTGTTAAGAATTCTGTTTCTTCCTTGCACTTTGCTTGGAGCCAGCTTGTGTAGTTCTTTTTCAGTATAATATAATTTGATTTTAGGTTATCTGGATGTCTCTTGGAAAATTTATTACCCCCGTTGCAAGTCAAACTGCTATGTTTAAGCTTTTGTAGATACATATATAATCTGTTGTGTCTGAAAATAAATTTTACAATCTGCCCACAGTTTATCAGTTTGTATATCTTTAATCCTCCCACATCTTATGTATCTATAAAATGGTTTCTATGTTCAATATCTTTATATAAACTAGCTTCACATTTTTCTTCATTTTGTTTCAAACTATGTTTAATTTTTCTGTCCAGCTGGTTTATTTCAGCTTTCAAAGTCATAATACAACCTGTTTTCTATTTCTTATGTGTTTGTCTCTCACTTTTATGAAGTATCTTATTCTTATGAGAATGTATCATCCTGATGTTGCGTGCCTAGATCCTGGTGTATTTTTTTTTTTTTTTGTATTCAATTTCTCTTTTAGAACTTTTTATATTCCTTCTGCAGTGTTTCCACTAAACGCATTACTCCAATTGGTTTTATATACTGTTACTATAGGACAGTTGTCAGGAAGAGCAAAAGGGATGTATAAATGTGGCAGTTGTTTCATATGTAGGTTTATACTAGAAGGACCATAGTTAAGCCTAGAGAACATTGGATATACTATTCAGTGTGGTGTTTAATTGTAATTCTAAGCATGTGGTTTATGTCAGTACCTGTACAGGTCGTAGTTCTTACTATGTAGGTATGATAACTTATAGTTTGGATATAAGGATCAAAGAACACCTTTATGCATTAAAAAAAAAATGAGAAAAACTGCTTTATTCAAGCATTATTTGGATTCTAGGACTTCAAGAAATTTATGTTTACTATAGTCAATCAAGTCCCAACAGATAAAAGAGGTGAAGATTATAAAAATAAGGGTGAGTAAAAAGAAATATTATGGTAGCTAAAATTAGGTGCTGATTGTTTACCTGGTCTTAATGATATGATCAACATAAATTGTTTTTAAAAGACAGTGGTTGAAAGTGGTTAAAAAGGGTTTTTAATACAAAGTTTTTATTTTTTTCGTATTTTAAGGTATTGCATTCAATGGTTTATAAGTTGTATTCGCTAATGATTATTAAAGTAAACTGATTGTAATTATGTATTAATTGAAGCTGTTGATTGATTTGCAATGGATATAAGTTGTAATGGTGTTGTAGTTCTTTATTCTGATGAAGTCCCTTGAGGACGAAACGTTGAATAAATATTTGTCAACCTATTTCTGGGCTTTTTTGTCTCTGAAGAGTGTACCAGTGGTTTCTCTTTTCACTAATTTACCTTTTTACCACTATCGGTTTGGCCTGATTTTTTATTTATTAGTTTTATATAGTGATTATTGTGCTTCCATATACTCTATTATTAATCATCTGTGCATTGGATTAGATTTCAGTTTGGAAGAATTATCTAGCAACAAAATAACCTTTATAACCACATGAACTCTGCATCTGCAGTGGTAAAACTTGGCATGAAACAGCAGATTTTCTTTAGGAAGACAAATAATATTTAAAATGTTCCAGTCCCTGGTAGGCTTTTTTGCAATTTGAAGCAATCCTGAAAATACGTTATAAATAATTTCCTTAGTACTGCTGTTGAATCAATATTATTCCAGTCTATTTCTTGTAAATTAAAGTCACCAGACACTATTATTCTTTCCTTCTGTGTTTCATACAAAAAATATATGAATTCCTCTAGGTCATTAGCACTTGAATTTGATGGTCTATACACTTCAAATACTGTTATATGTTGGAAGGTTGTCTTTATTATTACAGTTACACAATCCACGGTATTGGTATTATCACAGAACATGTAATAATCACAGATTTCATGACATCCTTTAATCCTTATCATAACATATACACCTGATTTTTTGTTAGAATGTCTCTTACAGTACAAACATTTGTACCCTGACAGAGCTGGTTTCCTGTCATTGTTCTTTAATCATGTTTCACAAACAATAGCAACATCGGTCCTATGGGAATGCAACAAATTTTCCAATAAAGATATTACTAATGCTCCTAGCATTAACAACTATTGGAGGTTCATCAAATGTTGCTATCGACTCCAACCCCATGTGACAAAATGGGAAAAGGGGTTGAGAATGGATGGATGGAGCAAATGCTGCTATCTGTGAGATGTTAAATTTTTGACCTGGCAAAAATCCTGCCTTGTATTTGTCAAATATTGTAAAATATCTGTTGCAAAATTTCTCTTCCTTTATCTTGACAAGTGCACGCAATTCTGTCTAATCACATGTCTGCCCAAAATTAGGCTTGGATGCTCGACACACTTCGGTTTTTTAAAACAGGACATTTTTAATGTGGTATTTACCCCCAAAAATCTTTTCATTTATGATAACCTGACTCGCCTTTCTATATATCATTTTTGAAAAAAATATGACCTAACACCTGTACAAGCTATAACATCTAAGAGTGTGTGAGTTCCCTACTAACAGTCAGAGAGTCCTTGCAGATGAGATCATTTGTAGAAACATGAATAAAAACAGATCCATTCTTCCTTATATTAAGTCATTCTAAGAACTATCTCGCATCCTCTATTTTTGGTACTGGAAAGCATAACACTATTCAATATTCATTATCTTTTCTGGAAATATAAGTATCACTTTCTCTAATAATAGAATCTCCAATTACAAGAATATTTTTTTCTGACCAGATCTGACAAATCTTCAACTTCTAATACAGTAATATCTGCTCTACCAATTGTTTGAAAGGAATGATTTTCATCACCATTAGTCTTATTAATCATATTGTTTTCATTGCTTATTACATTTGTGAGAATACAGTTCTCATCCACCTGGCTTTGTACACCCACAGCTTGAGCCATGTTTTCAGTTTCTGTCTTCCTCATCTTTTTTCTTACAGTATGTTCTTCAATCATTCCACGTTCAATTTTGATTTCTTCCTTTTCACCTGCCTCTTGCCTCATTTTTCTACCTTTTCGTTGGAAAAGTATGCCTTTTTCTGTAGACTATAGATTTTCTGGTAGAAAAATGTTATCATTGCCTGTAACCTGTGTGTTATATAACAAAGCAGTGTCCTTTTTAGTATGTATTCTCTTTGTTTTATAGACATTAATCAGTTTATTTTTCCTTGTTTGACGTAAACTTCTCTTCTTTTTTTTATTTTGTTCTTTATGATCTGAATCTTCAGATTGTTGAATACGTGTATCCAGAATTCCACACTCATTAGTGATATCACCCTGTTCAATTGTGGTTGAGTTATCTTTATTGGCAATAGACACTTCCTTTCCGAAGTATATACTATTTGCTCTTTCTGTAACATTATTTATTTCATCAGCCCAGTCATTAATATATGTAACAAAAGTTCTCCAAGCGGTGTTAATTGCACACATGCAGTCATCATCAGTAAGTCTAGATTTGCTACTAATAATGAAAAGCTAATCATCCAACTTTTGACATGAGGAACACAAATCACTAGTGTTATCAGGCATTGCCTTTAAATATACATAGCATTTAGTACACTCTACAAGATACTTGTGATTTATCAAATCCTTAAGAGTATATTCAATTAAGGAATCCATTTTCAGCTGCAATTGAATAAAGAATAATCAAAAGTATCCATTATCCCACAATTCACAGAGATTTTTACATCAACATCTAAGAGAAAAATCACAAGAACAATTTACAACTGAATATTAAATTAAGTTGAATAAAATTGTTGCTCTGACTGTAACAGTTGTGAAAGTCACACAAATGCTGGAATTCCTTTCTCACTAGCAGCTAGCACACAGTTGCATGTCTTTAGTAAGTATTTTTGTTTACAAGCTATCCTTTTCTTTCTACAAACTGAAAAACAGAGGTAAAAATATAAATCAAAATAACTCTTCTCTTGCCAGGCAACTGCACAATCAACTACAAACCAAAACAGTGTTGTTTAGCTAAGCTCTGGAGTGTGCTTTCTGCAGTCTGTGTGAATTTATACCTGATTAGGCCCCTTTGGCTGGATAGAATCTGCCTGTCTAAAACCTATCCTTTTTATCAACAAACAGTGAAAATGTTAGGTAAAACAAAATAATTATAGTTAGAACAAAATATAAATCAAAGTAAATATTTGTCTGTAAGCTAGTCCTTTCTTTTTACAAACAGTGAAATTAGTGGCAAAAACTAAAATATAAATCAAAATAAATCTCTTACCTGGCAACTGAAAAATTTGTTACAAGCCAACACAGGATTGTTTAGATTAGCTCAAGTCTAACGAGAATATTGATGTCACAGTTTATGATGTCAGTTATAATACATTCCAAGACTTTGCAAATGAGGTTTGTAAGACTGATAGGTCAGCAATTACTAAGGTCAGGTCTATTGTTGTACACCACTTATCAAGGACAAAAACAGCAGCTAAACTTAAGTTAAATAGTTGGAGGAGTGTATCTACAAGGGTATGTTTAACACTATTAAATAATCAACTAGGTATATTGTCAAGTATAAAAGAAGAAATAGGTGGTGGGGTCAGTCAATTTATATGAAACAATTTGAGGCCAATAACACTAGGATATACAGATTATAACATTTTGATGAAAATAATGCAACAAGGAAGCAAAAAGCATTGGAGACAGTTATAGGGGCTGGGGGGTTTGTGTAAAAGACAGAGAAGTGAATGAAATGTTAGTAATGGTAAAAGAAGTGGTAGATATACACTGAGATTCAACAATTGTGTAGGCGCTGTGCAGTACCTAGACCAAGTAAACGAGTTAGCGAGATGAGCAGCAGTGCTAATTGTGCCTACACAGATGCAAGCACAGTTCAATGGCCAGCAATAGTGTTCATGGCCATGGTAAGATGCTTGCATGCAACAGCACGCAAAGTAAAAAAAACAGATCACATATAGGCAGTGCTTAGATATGAACATGTGCTATAACCCACACATTTTAAGGGCAAGTACAGAGAAACAATAAAGAATGAGGGGAAGTAAAATGAAGGGGAATAGACACACATAAATGTGATAATATAAATAGCTATGTTGTAGAGGAAAAATGTTTAAAGTGTATTCATATATTGCAGGCAAATGTGATGAAACTGTGTAAGAAGCATTTTGAACATAAAACCTGCAAGACTGATGCAATGATATTTTCTGTGAATGCCAATCCCACAGGTAAGCATACAAATAACAACAGATGAAGGATGTGGATAGGGAGATAAATCCACAATGCAACAAAGGGGAGTGTAGCTGTGGTATATATGTTAATTAAATGACTGACATCAAATAACAGTTCCCAAGGATGGAAAATACATTATGAGTGAATACACAGAATGCATTCATAGCATATAAAGTTGCATATCCAGGGAAATGATGTATGAAAGCTGACAGCACAGATGAAGAACAAAAGGACATTATAGCTGTAATGTCAGGTAACTCAGAAATTAACATGTCTATTCAAATAAATGGCTGTGTTATCAATAAGAAAGGAGTTCCTTACCTATGAGCATGTAATAGAGAGGCAAGTGTTGTATGTTTATTTAAATGATACATGGTAATCTAATAACAAACAATATGCATAAGTGACCAATGTCAAGACTGAGCAGATGACATGTCAGGAGTCCAGTGTTACTGTTGCTGACTTTCAAACATGTCTGACATAGTAATACTGAGCATGCTCACATACAATTTCAGGGAACAGTAATACAGCAGCAATCCAGAATTGGCATTACAATAAAAAGTGTTGTCAAAGAGGACCAATCACATCTCCTGATGGTCACCCTGCATTCCATAGAGATAGACATGTTTATGGAATGACAGATTTGCCAGTAAGCCATATATAGTGACAGAAACAATAGAAGTATGAAACACATATCTAGATTATGACATGCAATATAGAGCATCATCATTATCCAATGAATAGGTGATGCATATAAGCAATGAATGACCTAAGAATCACTTGCAGCATGTCATGTTAGAACACATTGCTGAAAAGATATCATACAGATGCATAATAATTAGGGGTGTCACAGACATCGTATATCAGTCATGTAAGCAAGAACACATCTGAAGGCTGAACAGCACTATCATACAGTAAAGGTGTACTGACTGCCCACATGGTATGACAATGCATGAAAAAGCTGGCCAATGAGGGTATGTCAGTCACTGTAGTTTGATAGAAAGATGTTAGTTGATTCAAACTCCTTCCGATTATACAATACACCCTCCAGACCCCTGTATTGACTGCCTGTGCCACATCAGACAGCAGTGGAAGCTGTCACAAATAATTGAATTAAATGTGTGTGTCAATATAGGACGTACTGATATCATATGGATCACAGTTACTCATAATGCCAGACACAAGCTGCACATGTTACTGTCCACACAACACTGGGCATTACAATATGACTGATCATCTTGGACAAGAAAGCTGTCTCTGTCATGTAGGACACACACTGTATATCTGTGTAGATATATTATAAATGCCAATACTCAATGCACATGCCACAGGAGGACCTACAACATGGTATGCCTTGAATGAAGATTTCAGTGTCATGCAACCACAACCTGTGATGACATATCATTGTCCAACATAAAAATGGATAATTATAAGTAGATACAAATGTTTTTCTACTGACAGAATTACTTTCATATAATATTACCTCTGTCAGGGATTGAACAGCAAGCGATGCAACTACTGACTCATGACATCTTGATGAACCACAACTGCCGCAGTGGAAGGTGTACTGCTAGTATGACAAACCACCAATGCTAAATTACTGTATCATCTTTCTGTGTTGTGAACAATCTCTGGGATCAAAGGGATCATGGAGATCCATCAGAATGTCAGTGGACACATTTCACCACGTTACATATTAGTCATTCATTACAGTATAAGGCCCAACAATGCTAACATGCACTGAATCTTGATGTTGAACACATGAGCATTTAACAGTAGAAAATACATTACTTTTATCCAGGATAAATGCACAGCAGTAGCAATACAATATCACTACAAGTGTAACATATGTGTTTATGTGAAGGTGTGACATCATGTAGTGTCTGCAAGGGATATGTGTGCCTATGATTCCTGTAGTATGTCAACAACTGACAGCATGTTGTCTCATTTCCTCATACCACAGGATACACTTCCTACATATGTATTGTAAGGATAATGAATGTCAATGTCATAATTTCTCTAAAAAACATTGCTATGTAGCAAATTATCACTGTCCTCAGTAAGAGGGACAACCATCAATATGTGTACAAAGCGTGTGTGAATGACAACACTGTTAGTGACCTGTATAGTCACAATAACACTAGCACAATGTTCCCTGAGCATGAATGGATGTATTTCAAGTAAGTTCCCAAGATCAAAAGTTAAACATCTGTGCCTGAAAAGCAAATGCCGCATGACCATATTGAGGTACAACTGATGCAATCAACAGTTAAATAAATGGCATCACCTTTGTTTATAAGCTGGGTGTTTATGATAAAATGTGTCCTAAGTATACAATAACACTGTACAGTTACACATCAAATATGTTCCTGCAGGAAAGTATACAAAGTATGGGGGTGAAGGACACACCCATAGTTGGGCTCAAGCACCCTGCATATGTACGTACACCATGTTCAAAGCACACTATCAAAGTCACACATCATAGCAGAATGCACACACTAAATGTGACATGCTACAGGTATGTTAGCAGTATGTTGCCATTGTGTGAATAACAATTATTTATTATTTGTTGACTGGGAAAGTCCAACTAGGACAGAGGCTATTTTCAGCAGAGGCCTGGGGGGAAATGCTCCAGACACATGTGTTTGGAATGTGGGTTGAAATCCACGCAAAGGCAGGCTGGACATGCAGACTTCACACAGAAGGCACCCCAGCTAAGAATTGAATTGGAGAACCTCTTGTTGTGAGGTGACAATGTTAACCACTGTACCATGCATACTATGATTTGCTAGTGTCACAGAATACCACTGTAATTCTAACCCACAATTAGATGGATACATAAAAGTGATTGTGAGGTGGTCAGTGTTAATGACAGTAATAACCATCACATTATTGAAGCAGAGATGGAATCAAACCACCTACCTATCCATGTACCACATCTATAACACACATTATCAGCAGACAGTGCTACAGGAAAATACAAAATGCAATTTTGACAAATAGCATCTATGAAGGGGTGTCATCACTAACATATTGTCAAGGGGATTTATTTGATAAAATTATTTTTACAGCCAAACAGGGCTTGTAAATGTTGACACTACATATGTGTGTAAAAAATCATGACTGTATTGGTAGTCACACTTGCAGATGTTAAGCACTACTGTAGTCAAACATCCTTCGTAACTATTTACATGTTGTTGAGAATACTGTCACACATGCAGGCACCACAGTAGAAGTCTGACATTAAAATAGCTTTAGTTTATTTGCAAAAGAGTGACCTTAATAGCCTGATCTCACAGATGTCACTCCAAAAAACTGACATTTGAAGAATGGAAACATTCACCCCCTCTCCACTTAACAAATATTTGCATCACTTCCCCTCAAAAACATTAAATGCCTTACTTTAAACCCATGACACTGTTACTTTAAGCATTAAAGTAAAACTTTTTGGACATAGTACTGTCTAAATAAGCAGAGTTTCCTTTATGTAATGCAAAGAAAATAGTACTCATTACATTATAAACAGTGTGCATAGCTTCACCATTGTGGAGCACTGATGTTGTGGATGTGAAGGGTGGCCTTAGTGGATGGTGTAGTTATCTTTGGGTTTGTAAATGTATTCAGAATATAGAATGTAATTGCACCTGCTCACCCAACTCTAAACAAGCACACACAAACACATACAATTCTAGCATGTTGCGTATTGAACTTTCTACCTTTGTAGTTTACATAATCTAAGGAGCACTGTTAACACTTGCAAACACCACAGGAGTATTCAGACTCTAAAAGGAAAGAAAGCATTTTTGTCAGGACACCTCATCAATGCATTTCAGCGAGGATTTTATTGTCACATTAGGAATAAGGGAGCTGTGAGAAAAGTTAAATGCATTATTCTCAGGGGAAGTGGATTCACCACACAGTGATACACACAGTCTCACACACAAGTCTACTCTGCCAGGTATTGAACCTCCTACCGATCTACTTTACACAATCTAGACAGCAATGTACAAGTTGCAGGAGCCACAGCAAAATACACACAGTGTCTATATAAAACTGGATATTGAAATATCTATAAAGATCAACGCTTAGAAGAGATAGTACTGCACATCTCAGGCTGTGACGCTTAGAAGAGATAGTACTGCACATCTCAGGCTGTGATGCTTAGAAGAGATAGTACTGCACATCTCAGGCTGTGACGCTTAGAAGAGATAGTACTGCACATCTCAGGCTGTGCATC
Source organism: Protopterus annectens (assembly GCF_019279795.1). Lineage (NCBI taxonomy): Eukaryota > Metazoa > Chordata > Ceratodontiformes > Protopteridae > Protopterus > Protopterus annectens. The sequence goes on along the minus strand of NC_056729.1, from coordinate 583,846,692 downwards.
AAAGGCATATATATGCACAAACAATGTAACATCACTATGATTTTCACATATAATAACATACCTTGATAACGCAGTCTACAGAATGTCCTTACTGTACATTGTGATACAGTGAGGGATATTAACACCAGTGACTTATCAGTCACACATTGCTGTGACTTCCTATTGGGATGATTGCATATCTGCATTGTCTCATACTTGTTGCACTATGTGCATTGGCAGGACAAACATGGAAGTCTGACAGAGGACAGTGCACTGTGCGGAATGACAGTGGCGGAGGTTGTGATAATAGGCTACCCAAGCTGGTAACATTGTACAAATGGAAACACTGTAGAGCAGACACAGTACGTCTACAAAATTAATTATGAGTTAAGATCCTTACCAAAGTTTGTTCATATTTGGGAAACAGTAATACAGGCATACAAACTTTGCACAACAGAAAACTAAGATTCTATGCTCCATCTGTGGTTTTCTTATATGGTTTAAGCACAGTACCACTCAAATGATTTATGCTGCTGATGACAACATGTTAGTGAGTTCACAATTTATTGTTGGACGTAGCACAGTACTTAACAGTACTCTATGTTACTCTGAGCCAAATCCTATGCAGAGATCTTTACAAGACAGCATTTACAATAGGTAGCAGGCAGATTAGTTTAGCAGCAGGATAATGATGTGCTAAGTAAAGGGGTTTTGCCAATATGTACAGAAACAGTAGTCAGATTTATTTTATTTTATTTTACATTTGTTGACCCGGCTAGTCCAACTGGATATATGTCCATTTTCATCAGAGGCCCGGGGAGAAAAGCTCCACATGCAAACATTAGTAAGAACAGGTACAAATTAAGCATATATATATATATATATATATATATATATATATATATATATATATATATATATATATATATATATATTTTTTATATATATATATATATATATATATATATATATATATATATATATATATAGTGTATACATAAAAACACATTAGATATTAACTACAAAAACAGAAGATGAGAAATAAAAAGTGTGTTTTGTTAAGAGTTTCTTAAAGCTAAAGAGTTGAGAGTACCTAGATACACAAGGAAAGCTAGTTAGTTAAAGCAGAAAAGTTGAGAGTACCCAGATACCCAAGGTAAGCTAGTCAGGGTTGCTACAGGGGCAGAGCCGGTGGGTTTTGAGGTGTGTTTTGAGTTGGGATTTGAAGCAGGGAAGAGAGGAGATTGCTGTGAGATTGTGAGGAAGAGTGTTCCAAGTTTTTCCTACTGTGTTGGAGAACAAGGATTTGCCAGCTGAGTTATTGGGTTTACTAGTCGATATAAGTAGTTTGTCGGAGGAACAAAGGCTTTTAAGATTGCAGTAAAGAGTGATAAGTGAAGTGAGAATGGGAGTGTTTGTGGGTTTGTAAAGGATTTTGTGGGCTAAGGAGAGCTTTTGAAATAGAATTAGGTTTTGTAGTTCGAGCCATCGTAGTTGCTTTAAGTTTTGGCAGTGATGTTTTCTAAAAGTAGAGTTAGAGGCAAATCTGGCAATATTGTTGTAGGCAACAGACAATTTGCTGAGGTTAGTTTTGGACACTGAAGTGTAGATAGGGGAGGCATACAGGAGGGTGGAAATAAGATGGGACTGAGCAATGGAAGTTCTGGCAAGTGGAGTAAGGAATGGTTTAATTCTATAGAGGGAGCCTAGTATTCTGTTAACTAATTTTATAGTATTGTTGATGTGCATGTCAAAGGTCAGATAGTTGTCTATCTCAACTCCGAGGAGTTTGGTAGTTGGATCGGGTGATATGTTGGTGCCATTATTTGATGTGACATAGAAGTTCAGTGGAGAGGATTTTCGGGTTGGTGAAAAAAGTAGTAATTTGTTTTTTTGGGGGTTCAAAATTAAGCATCTTTTGAGGAACCACATCTCTACGGTTTCGAAAATCTTTTGGGAGATAGAGTGCAGTACAGAGGGGGATGAGGCAGAACAGATTAAAGAAGAATCATCTGCATATTGTATACAGGTGGCAGGAGAAATATGAGTATGAAGATCATTAATGAAAATTGAAATGAGGAGAGGGCCAAGAATTGAGCCTTGGGGGACTCCTAGAGTAATGGGGAGGTGGTTGGATAAGTTATTATGCCACCGCACAGTCTGTTGTCTGCTGTGCAGGTAAGAGTGGAACCACTTAATTGAACTTGTGTCTAGTGCAAATGATTTAAGTAGGTGTAACAGTATTTCATGACTGGCCATATCAAAGGGTCTAAAGCCATGTTGACAATTAGCTAGCAGATTGTTAGTTAACAGGTGATTCAGAAGTTGCTTCCGGACACATTTTTCCATGATTTTAGCAAGAGGAGAGAGCAAGGCTATGGGGTCGGTAGTTAGAGAGTTCAGTTGACTTTCCACCTTTATGAAGGGGAATAATATGAGATATTTTCCAGAGTGAAAGAATATAGCCTTCTTCAATGGTTCTGTTAATAAGGATGGTGATGGGATAGGTTAATGCATTAGCAGCAACTTTTAGATACAGTGCAGGTAAAAGGTCAGCAGATGGAGAGGATGGCTTAAGTTTATGTAGCAGAGAACAAATGAATGAAGTGGGAACAGGTTGTAGTTGAAATGTGGGAATAGAAGTGTTAGAGGAGGTGGAAAGACAGGAGATATCAGGGGAGAGTTGATTGGAAAAAGACTGGACAGTTTCAGTAAAGAAGGTATTAAAGGCATTGGCAGTCTGTTTGGGGTTATCTTGGGAGGTGCCTGCTGGGCTTGGAGTGTCCGAGTGGCCAGGCTTCATGAGACTATTTATTCCTGCCCAGAACTTTTGTGGGTTATGTAGGTTAGCCTGTTGCAAATGGCAGTAGTAGTTTCTTTTATCAAGAATTACTGCTTTTTTTGTAATGTTTCTTACTTGTCTAAAGTTGAGTTGGTCAGTGGGATCTTTAGTACTGTGGTATTTGGACCAGAGTTTATTTTTCAGAATAATCTTTTGCTATGTGTCCTTTGTTAGCCAAGGGGTGGCTTTTGAGGAAAGTCTGATGGACCTTGTGGGAGTATGTGAGTCAAGAATAGATAAGAATTTAGAGTTAAAATAAGTCACGGCATCATCCAGTGGGAGGTGTTTAAATGGAGACCAATTGCAGGACCTAAGCTCAGCTTCAAATCTATCAGGGTTAAATTTTTGTTTGTTCTAACCATTTTGTATTTAGTTAAATTAGGGGTATCAGTTTTATGTCTAATTAAGTAAGTAAGGGCATGGTCACTTATATCCTCAGGCAGTGTACCTACTGTATATGTTTGGTGGTGGCTATTTATCAGGATCTAGTCTAAAATGCTTTCTTTGTTGCTAGGTTTATTTGTTCTGGTGGGGGAAAGAATGGTTTGTGAAAAACCATGAAGATTTAAGAGGGTGGAAAGGTCAGCTGAAGAGCAGGTATTCCAGTCTATATTGACATCCCCAAGGACTATTGTTTCTTGTGGAAAGTGTATGGCCAGCCAGCTAAGGATTTCTTCTAAGATGCTGCTGTTGTTGCCTGGGGGCAGGTATATGCAGATTATATAGATGGATTTCTAGACATTAATCTGGAGTTTGGATATAAGGATTTCGGCATTATTTTCAGAGGGAGGCAATGATTTGCATCCCTGATTTATAGAGGATTGCTACTCCACCACCTTTTTTTACATTACGGTCTAGTTGATGGATGTTGTAGTCAGAGGGAATAATCTCCTAGTCCTGAATTACTGGTTTAAGACAGGTTTCGGACAAGCAAAGGATGTCGAATGAGTATACGTCAAGTAGTGCATGAAGGGGGGCAATTTTATTTTTAATACTGCGGATGTTAAGGTGAGCTATAGTGAGAGAGTTTGGGGGTTTGGTTAGTATGTTTGAGTTAGAGGGAAGAATCCAAAGAGATAAAACATAACAACACATGTTGTCATCCATATGTATCAAAACATTCTCAACATGCCATGAAGTAATTCAGAACTACGTGTTATCTTAGCACAATATGTAGAAATTCATATTTGTGAAAGTTAATAGTTGACAGCAGATTTCACCAAACGTGGTAGTGCTTAATACACTTTACTACCTAATTGAGCACCATAATCCATGCAGCCATCTCTTCATCCTGTTTAATTTACAGCAAACTGAATAAACATAGCTTAGCAAAGCAGCATAAAGTGAGACAGTGTAATGTGGATGAAGACAATCAATTTCAGATGTATTGCTATAAGCATTTTACTCTATTTAACTTTAAGTTGCTGCCTGGCACCAAACATTGCACAAATGTAGAGGTGGAAAAATAATGATACAGAAGGGGAATGATACATCATTAGGGTGACATGGAGGCAGGGACACAATTATTTACCAATAAAGAGGGATATCGGTGCCTCACAATAATCTGTAGCCAACAGGTACAACTACTTTACTAAACCAAAATAAATCAATAACAATTAGCTGATGGTTGGGTAAAATCTACAACATTTTAAAAAAATTTTAATATACATTAGAGCATTAGCTCCACATGCCACAAACAAATTTCAACCTTCCAGCATTAAAACTGTACTACTGAAGCACATTGAAAATGTATGGAATAAGGATGGTCAAACAAAGGGAGTTACAGACAGATGCAGACAGGAATGGCACAAATCTGTTTTGTAGGACATCTAGGACAATCTGTACAATATGTTTTCTTAATTATGAAATCTTCAGTCTTGCTCTGTACAATAAAATGATTGTGGTAAGTACAGCTGAGGGATGGAAGAATGCAATAACCATGAATACCTAACTAGGATAAGGTTGGCTTACTAAGGTTGGGGCTGCAATATTTTTGAGAATGTCTTGCTGAACTATTCCAATGTTATGTTAAGGGGAATGTGTTGTATGAAGAGAACTACAGACATTTGCAATTAAATATATAATAAGAATATGAACTGTCATAGATTCATAGGTTCATAGGTAAGTACTAGGCTATCTGCCCATGGGCATCTGTAAGCCTAGCCAGAATGTGTTGGCTTTCACCACCCCCTTAGATTAGTTCCCTGTGCCTCTGTACAACAGAGCCATTAGTTCCCTGTGCCTCTGTCCAGCAGAGCCACTACAGTGATCCCCGGTGTAAATTTTCTGTTTCCCATCCATTCGTCAAGGTTTCTCTTGAAGGGTGTTAGTGAGGGGATCTGCCTAATGTAGATTGGAATCCTGTTCCAATGCATGGGGTGTCTCTGGGACAGGAATCTATCCCTCCAGCACATCCTATTTATCATTGTGGTGAGGTTTAGATCCCGAGAACATGTGGCTCCTGGGGATTTTTTTTTAGGTGGAGCATGTCCATCAATTCTGGTTGGACATGGCCTTGTATGTCAGGCAGAGATCACCTCTGAGTAAGCGGTATGCAACCAAGTACAGCTGGAGTTTCTTCAGTCGGGCTGCATAGGGCATCTGATTGAGGCCAGTAATCCTCTTGGTGAGGTACTTCTGTGGTCTTTCCAGCTGTTGCAGGTGTCTTATAAGGTACATCCCAAATGGGGTGCTGTACTGTGATGGGTCTGATGAGTGATGAGTAGAAAGGCACAATAACCTCTTTTGTTCTAGATGTAAACCCTTTTGCGATTAGGTGGGCCACATAGAAGGATTTTCTAACTACTTTGGCAATATGATTATCAAAGGAGAGATTACTATCTACTTGGTTCCCCAGATCCCTTATTACATTTTCTGTATTTAGGGGACTACCACACATGTGGTAGTTTGCAGTAACTTTGTTTTTTCCAAAGGGGATGACTATGCACTTTTTGGCATTTAGCTTGAGGCCATGATTTTGACACCAGGTATCTGTCTCAGTGAGACCGTTCTGAAGGATGTCTGTATCAGCCAGAGAGTCAATTATCACCCCCAGTTTGCAGTCATCTGTGAACTTTGTCAGCCATAGTCCTCCTGTGCTTGCCTGTACCTCTGAGAAGTATATAGCAAACAGGAGGGGCCCCAGGACTGAGCCCTGGGGGATGCCACTTGTAACCATTTTAGAATCGGACCTAGAGCCTACAACTCTCACAGTGTGGGTTCTATCCCTGAGCCAATTGGCAACCCATCTCATGATGTAGGGGTTTATGTTCAGGCTGGTGATCTTGTCTATAATACCAGAATGGGGAATGGTGTCAAAAGCCTTTGCAAGGTCTAGGTAGGCTGTGTGGACTTCCTTTCCCTTGTCTAAAGCCTTGGTAATGGTCTCAAAGAAGTCCACCAGATTTAGGAGGCATGATTTGCCCTTAACAAAGCCAAACTGGGTAGGGTCCAATGTTTGGAGGTTCCCAGTGTCTCTGTTAATGAGTTCCATGATGATGCGCTCCATAGCCTTGCAGACCAGGCTAGTCAGGCTTATAGGGTGATAGATCCCGGGGTCTTGTGGCTCCACCTTTATGGAGCAGGATAACTGTTGCTGTGCACCACTCTATGGGTACGTAGCATGTAGAGAGGCTGAGTTTGAACAGTGCGTTTAGGTGAGGGGTTAGTTCATTTTGGAGCTCATGTAAGACACAGTCTGGGAAACCATCCGGTCCAAATGAAGCTGTGTTTTTGGCTTTGGATAAGGCTGTTTTAACCTGTGTGTCAGTGATTGCCAGGGCTCTACATTCTTCTTGTATGGTTATGGGCCCTTTAGGGGGTGAGAGGGGGTTGAAGTTTGCACTAAACCTGTCTGTCAGAATGTTGACGATATCAGTCGGTTCAGTGTATTTTGTGCCATTCTGCACTAACGCAGAACTGATCTGAGAGTTTCCACTTAGGTTCATGACATAGCTAAAGAGCACTTTGTGGTTATCTTTGGAGTCCTTGGCAATTTTTCTTTCGAAGCTAGCCTTGGATGATTTTATGAGGGATTGTAGTTTCTTGCTGATACTGATTAGGGATGTCTTCCCTTCTTGGGATTTTATTCTTTTCTGTACTAGTTTCCTCCTTCTGTTGCATAGCTTGTTTATGGCAGGGGTCCACCAGACTGGTTTCCTTTTCTTGGAGGAGTAAGTCTTGGTTTTGCTTGGGATAGCACAATCCATGCATTCTTGCAGGTGCTCATAGAGTGCCTTTGTAAGGGATTCAGCATTTTGGACAGCATTGTTCTTTAGCATGGGGGCTGTGAACCTTTCCACCTCGGTCGTAAGTAACGTGAAGTTTGCTTTTGAAAAGTTTTTCATGGTGGTTTCCTTGATTAGGGGTGGGGACGGAATGTGGATATCCAGAGTGATTAGTCTATGGTCTAATCTAACCAGCGAGGGGTTGACCTCCGGTGTAGAACACTGGTCACCCATGTTGGTGATGACCAGGTCCAATATGTTGTCACCTCTGGTGGGGGTGTTGACCAGTTGATCCAGGGCATTCGAGTTTATAAATTCTAGGAAGCGTTGGGCAAGGGAGTTAGTACTTGAGTAAAATCTTAATTTATTTTAATAATGTTTGCTCTTATATAAAATTTTGTCACAGTTACAGTGTAGACAAAATTAATTTTTAGATCTTACAATATATAAAGAAGAGAACAAACTTATTTTTAAAATATATAAAAAAAGATTTTCAAAATAATATGTATTTGCATTATTCCAGCCTACATCCAAAGAAAACTAAAATAAATATAGTGAAGGGGCAACTTAAAAGGATAAGCAATTTGACTAAAGAAGATAAGTTGTTTGAACAAGAAGCTATAAACTTCTGCAAAAAAATGGAAATAAGAGGATATCCACAAGGGAAAGTAGAAAGTTTGTTTATAGAAGAAGCAGAAAAAAGAAAAATTGGGGATTTTGAAAGGAAATAGAGAAATTGCTGAAAAGATAGGAAATGAACCCAGGTTTGTGCAAAAAAGGGCTAAAAATTTCAAAGATTATTTCCAGAGTAAATTAAATGAGGTGAAGGAAGTTGAGCCAAGAAATGGGATGGTTAAATGTTATAAATGTAACTACTGCCAATATTTATTTACTGACAGTAATAAATTGCTAGTGGGACAAACAGTAGTACAAGTCCCGGGTAAGTTTACATGCAATGCTAAAATTGTAGTATATTTACTAATGTGTTTTGAATGTATATCATTTTATGTAGGGAGAACTAAAAGAGAATTATGCAGAAGAATTTATGAACACAACTATGCAATTACACATGCAGATATGAAAAATGCTATGAGTAAATGTTATGTTGAGAAAAAATGCAAAATAAATTTAAAATGCATAGTTTTGGATGTTCTAAATTCTAATGGTAATATTGTAAATGTTGAAGAAGAGTTGCGTTGGTTGGAATATTGTTGGCAAGTAAGACTAAATGCTTGCTTCCCTCCAGGACTAAACAATAGGGAAGAGTTTACAATGTACTTAAAAAGAAAGAGGCTGCAACATCGATTTTATATATTTTAGAGACTTATATGTTAAATATATGTACATGTTTTAATTAGTTTTTCATTTACTGTAGAAAAATGTTTAGGAACACTGTGTTTTTAAAAATGTTAAGTGGTTAATTAGCTACTAAGTATATAAATTCATGTTTTTAATGCAAAGCCTTAGTCTAAAGAAGTCTCTGGTTGAAGAGACAAAAGTGCTTACTATTGGCTTCGGAATAATAAATGTATTCTTCTTACTGACACAACATTTATTTTACTTTTTATTTTTGGAGTTATTTGCTTGCTGCTATTTTGTGGGTGAACAATGGAATGATGTTATATGGCCAATTAGACTGTATCAATTGTGTCAGGTTGATACACAGGCAAAGTGGAGAGCTACATATGTGGCATATTTATTTATATATATTTTTTGTGGGACAGGTGTCCCTTTTTTTTTTAATTTGAGAGAGAGAGAGAGATGTTGGGAAAGGTGCTTAGGAATGAGAGGGTCAGGTAGGTCAAGTAGGTTAGGAAGCATCCACAAAGATACAGGACATACAAGCAAAAAAGGGATGGTGACAGAGGCAAAAGTTTGAGGGACATCACAATTGGGTACATGTAGGGGACATCCAGAGGTACAACCACATCCAACATGAGAACAGTGAAAATCTAGTCCTCACCCTAAGAGCTGCCATTAATGTCTCCTACAGCAGCTCTCTGGATCAGTCCCAGACATGGCATCATCTTTGCAATGTGACACGAGACCCTTTCAACCCTGATGATATGTGCAACAAGGTCCCTCTCCATAATATCTTCCACCAGCCCTGTCAGTTCCTGCTAGGTGACAAAATCACCACCTCCACTAGTACTGCTCCAGGAGGGTACCACTACACCAGCAGCCAGAGCAGAGCTACCTGACATACTTGGAGCAAGTAGGGCAGAGATTGTGGAAGCAACACTAACAGGTTGTGACTCTGAAGTGCTGTGTGTCTGTACTGCCATCTATGGCGGTATGTCAAGCCAAGCTACAGTGGTCAGTGTATCTTTCCATGCTGCTGCTGATTAATTTGCAAAGAGCAGATTGCTAGTAAATTATTACCCCATACAGAAAGAGAGAGAGAAAAGGTTGGGGAGAGACAAAAAAGGTAATTACATACATGTCATGTAACAGTACTGTATACTTTAAACAAAGTTATTCTTGGTAATACATAAACAACTATGATAATTTGCTGTTGCATACTTTTAAAGCATCCATATATAATCAGTGAGTAACAAGGTCACAGAGAAAAAAACAATCAGTAAAAACTAGAAGAAATACCCGCCAAGCTAAATTTTCCTTTGTGTGATTCTTTAAAAGCTCTTGTATGAGAGGTAACATGGGATATATGCAAATGGCCCCCTTAAGGACATCAGGTGTTTCAGCTATATGGCAGTTCAGAATGCCCATGACGTTTTTCTTTTTAAGTCTGTTATGGAGAAATTCAGACCAATAAAGCCAAACACCACTAGCTGTGGACAAGCATGTTTCAGCCTTCTTATGGCCTTGTCACCACTTGCTGATGAGGCCATAGGAAGGTTGCTTATGCTGTGCTGACGAGGTCATAAGAAGGCTGAAATGTGCATGTCCGCAGCTAGTGGGGTTTGGCTTTATTGGCCTGAATTTGTCCATAACAGACTTAAAAAATTAAAAAGAAAAAAGTCATGGGCATTCAGAACTTCCAAGTAGCTGAGATACCTGACATCCTTAAGGGGTCATTAGCATACATCCCATGTTACCTCTAATACAAGAGGTTTTAAGGAACCACACAGTGGAAAATCTAGTTTGGCTGGGTTTTTCTTTTAGTTTTTACATCAATATATGATGGAAAAGTAGATATGTGTTATTAAATAAACAAATATCACTGATCTTATATAATAAATAGTTGCCATTTTTTCACTATGACAGAATGGATACATGCATTCTAACTTAATAATTGCAATTACTGTAACGTAATTCTTCCTAACAGACCTTTGTTAACATCTTATAAATAATTAACAATTTATATAAAAAATACTGCTTCTGGATACTGAACACACATACAGTAAAGCTGATATTCTAATTGCCTAATTCAAGTAGTAATGCTTAATTGGGAAGGCATGTGTGCTTGAGATGACTGATGACATATGCCTGCTTGAGATGCTAGTGCTTAAGAGAATGAAAAAAATATTATGGCTATAATTTTTAATAGACTCATACATACCCCGTGCCTCTCTGAGGTGCGTTAATATCTCCTAATGTGCTTCATGGTTTACAGCAATCTCCTCTGCAGTGATAGAGAACAAAAAGAGGAAAAATATATATGGAAGCATAACGAATAACTGCATTAGCCTACTAGATACTTACTGCCATATCATAGGTTATTGCTCAGTATATTTATACAGCTGAGGAGTGTTCCCAGTCATAAATTCAACTTCCCATCAGCTTAGGAGATCCTGCTTGTGCTTTTTAAGTTCATTTATAGTGGGAACAACATTGCTACCTACTGCATGGAAAGCCAGTTGCATTGGAGACAGCCCTGGCTAAGCTATTTCAAGCCTCAGCCTTAAACTGAGACCCAGTATAATTACCCTGCAGCAGCCTACAGCTGTAGTGTTTCACAAGGAGTGCCAAAAATAACATGGACTCCTCAACTCCTCACTTCTGTGCTCTAAATTTAGCACCATTCTCTCTATCACCAGCCATGTCTGCAAAAGTAAAGCTTACAAACTATGTCTGGTTTGGAACCTAACTCAGATCTCACATGTTACTGATGCTACGCAAACACACAGAGCCTTGCCAGCTGTATTTGCATGACTGTACATGGATGGACCCCTTGGCAGACATATTGGAACTACTTAAAGCAGATAGCAGTAAATATGTGAAACAGCACTGAGCTGTGCCATGTGTGATGTCCAGCCATTTTTACAGTCTCCAGTATTCAACAATCGACTGACTACTGGCATGGTTTTTGAGGGTTGCACTTTGGAAGGTGAAAGATGGATGAGTTTTGACATATTATCGTTTTGGGGCTTGACCAATGTTAAAATATTTTTGTAACAGCTGAGAATAGAATCCATGGGATGCACAAGGCAAAAATGAAACTTAATGTATTACCTAACATTGGTATAGGACAGCTAAATTTATACTGTACAAATTAGACTTTACTGATATCTGAATGAATGGAGACACACGTCAGACAGGCCTATACTTATGTGCTTGTTATCCTCTCTTGAAATGCATTCCTGTGTAAAAGTTATTCTTACTAAAAGTAAGTATGGTTCATGTGGATGCTGATGAATCTGATGATCAAGATAGGCTGGTTTATGTTGCATGCATAACTGAGGAGACATAAGTGGCCTAAACACATAGCTGGGATATGTGATGAGTCATGATGATTTCAACAAATGTATTGTGCCCATAATACCAGTGCAAGTTATATTTTTATGAAATATATTCATTGTCATGTCTAGGAAGCTGGACATACATTTGGTTGTGTTTATCTTTAAAATATTAATCATATATGTTAAATAGCACACATTTTCATTATGCAACACTTACTGATACACTACTTGCAAGAACATTTCTAACATTATAAGTTTTCTCAGTACAATTCAAAAAGTTCTGATAAATGTGCTTCATATGTCCTTTTAAAAAGCATATTGTAGGCGAAGTCTAACCTTTAGCAAGCTGTATGAGTTATCTAAAGTCATTGCCTTGCACCTTGTGCCACACAGGTAGGTCTATGACAAGTGGAATTTCTCCTCTTAGTACTTCCCAGAGGACTAAAGACAGTGCACTGCTGCTAAAATTGTTTGAACTACCTAAGGCAGCCTAAACTAAATGTTTCACTTTTTTCCTTGGGTAGTGAACTGTGTTTGCACAATGCCAAGCAGAAATCACATGTACCTTAAAGTGGAAAAATTGGGAAGTAAATAATGTGACTTATGGCAAAGTGTTCTGTAAACAGGATTTGAACAACGCTTCATGTATCTTTTTTCTGTCAATTCACCTCAATTACACCTTGCACCACAGAGAAAGTTATCTGACAGGTATATTTTTTTAAATGATTAATAGCCAGAGTTTTGCCAGCCATGTAAAGCTGTCAAGTGAATTTGAACTGAAGCACCCTAAACTAAATGTTTCACCTTTTTCCTTAGGTAGTGCACCCTGTTTGCACTCTGTCGAGTGGAGAGCAGAGATACCTTAAAAAGAAGATAACAAAAAAGTCATAGGGCCGGATTCATGAAGGCTTGCACGGAGTCTAAGAGTAGTGTAAGACTCCATGCAGCCTTCGCGATCCAGGAACAGCCCAAAGTCCGTGTAAGAGACAAGCTAAAACGGCTCTTACACAGAGTGGGCGTGGATAAGCTAATCACCTCACTTGCAGCCAAATAGCATGCAAATGAGGATGATTAGCGATCCAGGAAGCCCAGAACAGCCCGTGTAAGAGCCGTTTTAGCTGCAGAAATGTACTCAGTTGACAACTGAGTACGTTTCTGCAAAAACCGCAATGGAGCCATGTCAGCTCCAAATAAAGGGTGCATATGTGTCAGGCAGCATGCCAATGGCCAAATATGTGGCCATTGGCAAGGTAACCTGATGCAAATATATTAAAAATATAATTACCCAGCGCAGCCCCACGCAAACGGGCTGTGCTGTATAAAACATAAAAACGAAGGTTATAAACCCACAAATGTGGGTTTTATGCAATACATGGAATTTCAATGCAGGGACCAGCAGACCGAAAACAACATGGCCACTGTGTAGTGGTTGCTAAGGGGGGAAGCTGAGTCTAAGAGATGTAACTAAGCATTAGTAGGCAATCTGATGCAAATGAGTGTGAGGATACTGAATTCCACTGTCACATAGGAAATGAGCACTTGAAAAGGGGAACCCCATTTCCCCCAAAAAAAACATTTTAAAATTTTAAAAAGGGTTTTTTCAGGGTAACCAAAATTCAAAAAAGTTTTTTTTTTAAAAAATTTTAAAAATTTGGTTTTTTTTGCTTTAAATTAATTGGGTTTCCTTTTTTTAAAAACCCAATTTTAATTGTTAAGGTTTGAAGGTCAAAAAAAAAAAAAAAAAAAAAAAAAAAAAAAAAAAAAAAAAAAAAAAAAAAAAAAAAAAAAAAAAAAAAAAAAAAAAAAAAAAAAAAAAAAAAAAAAAAAAAAAAAAAAAAAAAAAAAAAAAAAAAAAAAAAAAAAAAAAAAAAAAAAAAAAAAAAAAAAAAAAAAAAAAAAAAAAAAAAAAAAAAAAAAAAAAAAAAAAAAAAAAAAAAAAAAAAAAAAAAAAAAAAAAAAAAAAAAAAAAAAAAAAAAAAAAAAAAAAAAAAAAAAAAAAAAAAAAAAAAAAAAAAAAAAAAAAAAAAAAAAAGAAAAAAAAAAAAAAAAAAAAAAAAAAAAAAAAAAAAAAAAAAAAAAAAAAAAAAAAAAAAAAAAAAAAAAAAAAACAAAAAAAACAAAAAAAAAAAAAAAAAAAAAAAAACAAAAAAAAAAAAAAAAAAAAAAAAAAAAAAAAAAAAAAAAAAAAAAAAAAAAAAACAAAAAAAAAAAAAAAAAAAAAAAAAACCTTAAGGCCAAAGGCGTAGGGGGGGAAACAATAGCCTGCCCCGTGGCAAAGGAGGCCCCCCAGTATCCCTGGCCTTAAAAGAGGAACAAGACATCACGGGCTGTAAATTGTTTGACTACCAAAAAAAAAGGGAGCCTAAATAATGTTAAAAAATTCGGGTGTAATTGTGCACCAAGAAGCAGTCACAACCTAATGAAATTGAAGTAAAATGACATGCAAAGGCCTGTAACATTTACCAAGCTCATGCCCAAAATTACAATAATGACAAGGAAAATTCTGAAGTATATTTAAAGGGATCCAAGTTGCCAGCCTGGGATGAATGCTGAGCATACATGTCCCCCTGTAGGATGGCAGACCTATCAGTCAGGGGATCTGGCAAAGGTGTTTTTACCCACAGCTTCCAAATAGGAAGGGCTCAAAAACAAACCTCCTCCATGGTATAAAGGGATAAGAATAAGATAAGGGATGCAAACAGCAAGAGCTGCAGAAATACCCATTTGGGAGAATGTTAACTGGCTGTAACAAAAAGGGTCAAGGTCAAACAGCACCCAAATACCATTCATAACTGTGCTTAATAAAACATGGAACAAGCAAAAGGGGGTGATAAATAATTTAAGGATAACCCCCCCCATTTTGGTACCAAAAAGAACAGCAGGACACCCAGGCAAAACATGGCAAAAGGGTTTAACCCTGCTAAGAATTCCCAACAAGGAACTGAGGGCCTATGTGGAAATACTGAATTTAAAAGTCCTAAAACAATTTGGGTATGAAAATAAGAAAGATGGGAGTTTATACATCCAAATGTGGGAAAAAGTTCATAGAATCCATAAACCAAAATCCCAGGAAAAGTCCACTAAAGAGGGTAAGAAGGGAGTGTAATCAGCAACTGGGCGGGATGGCAAATGAGAAGTGATTGTCCGGAAAACCAGCCCATGAGTAATACACTGGTTCAAACCGCCCACAGTCCCTGGCCAGAAAACCCACGTAAAAATGTGTGAAATTTTCCCCCCCAAATGATGTAAACCATTAAAGGTCCTGTGGGGTGCAAAATAGGGCCCCCTAGAACAAAAGCCATTATGAAACTCCCAGGAATCTTGGATTAGAAATTAAAAAAAAAGCACAATTACAGGAAAATTTGGTGGCCCAGCCAAACCAAACCTGCAAAGAATGGGGAAAGTCTCTAAGAGAAACTAAACAAAAAGTAACCTATAGATTTGGAATAAAAATGCCAACAAAATTTAAAAGGCCGCCAAACGTTAATCTGGAAATCCTGAGGTGTTACATCCCCCAAGTCCAGAAAACCCCCAATAAGAAAAAAATTAGGAGGTCAACCACTTCCAAACTGGAGGTGACCCCCTAATCAGATCCCAAAATAGTGGAGGGAAGGAACCCACACACAGCCCACAAGACCACCCAAAATGAAACCCAAAAGACTAAAACAGAAAACTTCCGGGGGCCAATTAAAACACAGCACACCCAGGGCCTCCTAAAGCAGCACCCAATCAAACAACCTAAACATAGCCTCAACAATAGTACCAAAGTGGGTCCCAAACGCACGGCCAAAGGAAAAAAACAGCCGTAATTTGAAAAGGGCTCCATAAGCAAGCTTCCCCCACCAACTGAAAAAGGGAAAGGGTAATAAGTGTGTGGCTGCCCACCCCACATAACCAATTGCATCACCCCAAAGCAAGTAGAAATATGATGCAGTATGCCACTGGGTAAATGACCTAGAGACCCCCTAGACTAATGAAAAGAACATAGATGACCCTTTGTTTGTAGCCCAGGCTGTTGACACTCACCTTGCAGCACCTCCCCTACCAAAATATGACAGTACAAAAAAATGACAGCTGAAAGGGCACATTACTGGGCATTCCAAAGGGGGATCAAGCGCTGTTTGGGAGCATGCTTGCAAGCCGGGGCTGTTCCTGGGAGGCTTGCCCCTGGCCTGGAATTGGATAACCTTTGCCACCCCCATAGAGCCTTTTGAGGCCTGAAAAGACTAACCCACCACCCTAGAAAACATAAGTGGAAAGAAACATGGGTAATGCACCTGAGAGTGTAAACCCCAAAGCATCAGGCCCCCCATAGGGAGAAATCAGTCTGTGCAGTACAAAACCTGTGCAAGCCTTGACAGCACACCAGCCACCGGTTATCCACTATCAGTGCAGGCCCCCAAAACCCTGGAAAAAAACTAAAAGGAGGGTAGCCCAAACACAAACCCCCAACCCCAGGAAACGAAATGAAAGGGTTGGAGTCACCCAGTGCAACTAACTGTAGGAAGATGTTGAATCTGTGCTGTACAGAAAACACAAGGCCCCACCCAGCCCCTAAACACGGACATATAATGTCCCACCAAAAAAAAGGAAAAAATTCCCAAAGGGGTAAACCATTATTTGGGAAGGATAACAACCAGGGACCAAACAAACCGATGGACACCCCTTTGCCAATGTGGCTAAAACTGCCTTTTTAACCTGTACAGAAAATTCCAAAAAACCAGATCATTGGCCCTATACTGTTTCTTTCAACCCATAATTGTACAATCCCATATGGGAGATTATACACCTCACATTAGAAAATAAAAGGGACCTACCAAGAGGAAAGGGGGTCTCAAAAAGTAAGCTCCTGGTGTGCCCCCCCCCAGCAATGGTACTATGCCAAAGAGGATTGCTCCTGGTAAAGGCCATGAACACAGGAAAATACATCTCCACCCCGCCAAACCACGGACTGTGAAGGGGAAATTAAACCTCCAAATAATGAAATAAGTCTGGAGGGCAAAAAAAAGGGCCCCCCACCCTGACAGAATCCCACTCCATGTTGGAACCCCTCCAATTTAACAGGAACTTGCCAAGGGATGGATGGTGGACACGGGCTTACCCATGCCAGAAGAGGCACACAAAGCAAACATAAACCATAATATTCACTAAAAGGGGTGGAAAAAAGCCACACAACTCTGGCGGGCTAACAAATGCCCTGGGGGGATCCTAGATGAACCTATGAACCATAAGATACAAATTGTAAGGACATAAGGATAATCCCAACTTTCCAACTATGGAGGAAATTTTAACACAAACTCTGAATCACACAAAACAAAACAAAACCAAAACACACACAATTCCAACAACACCACAGGGCTCAAACCCCCAAATCAAAAATTTTCCCAAACTGCGGGCCCCTGACACAAGCTGGGTAACAGCCACACCAAAAAAACAACAGCCGGGTAAGTGTTGGGTGATCCAACATGGACTCCAAGAAAAGGAAGCCAAACCCTTGCTAAAGCAGCCTTAACAGGTAGTACCCAAAAGCAGGTAAAAAAGTGGCCCTTCCCAAAAAAGGTGTTGTGAAGGGAACTAAAAATACCCCCCAAAATCCTAAAAAGCTTGGCTGAAGTATGGGGATACATGACCGCAGACATAAAAAATTTTGGGGCCCTACACCGGACCCCCCCCAGTGTCTTTCTTAAGGGATCCCCCCCCTCTGTTTGATAAATTGAAACAGTCTTAAGGTCTTGATGAGGGCAATGTGGTCCACCTTATGGACCTTGAAAGGTTTCTAACAAACCCTACTTTTCTTTAAGTAAGCTACCAGCAAATTAAACCCCTATGCAGTGAGGGTTGAAACCAGCCAAAGGACAGAAAACGGGCAACTTGCAGCCAAGACTACAAACCAATATAATGGCATCCCAAAGGCTTGGTCCTGGGACCCCCCCCCCGGTAAAAAATGCCCATGGTACAGGCCCAACATGGAAGGGACGGGCTGAACAGTTTGAGAGGCTACAAACTCTCCCCACAAGACCCCCCGACCAAGCCCCCACAAAGGGGGCCCAAAAACAACAAGGTCCATACCATGTGAACAATTGAAAAAAAGGTAATCAACCCCGTGGAATACGTAGCCCCCACCAACCAAGGTGTTAAAACGTACTTAACAGTAATGAAGACCTTACACAAGGTATGTATCCTGCTTGGACAAACATTGCTTAGTGTTTACGAAACATACCAATACCCACCAAATAATTTTTCTCAATAAAGGTCATTGGGGCTCTGAGCACCCATCAGCACAATTGCTACAAAGCCCCTGTGGGATGTCCCAGAGAACCTCCACCCCGAAACCCCAAACCTCACCGGAGATAAAGAGCTTCACAATGTGTGTCCCTGGGGGACAATAAACAGCTCACCTTGACAATCAATGGCGGGAGCTATGCACTAAGACCTGAAAGATGATTAATGGACAACTTACTGCATGTCCAAAAAAGGGCCCACCCCAAAGTAAACCCCCATAAGGCTACCTAGAGTCACACATTTTCCTCAAAAATCTTAGGTGGGGGGGAGAGGGACTTACCTGGGATCATGTCAGAAAAGGTAACAAGGCACATATTAACCTGACATATGTCGGGAAACCCCACACAATTTTCAAACAAACACACCCTCCACTACATTGAAAGGCAGGCAACCAGTGTTTCAAATGTCCCTATGTTGTGGAAACACACCAAAGGGGACAAGCCTGGTTTAAGTGTTCCTGCTAATCAACATGGTCAAGACAATGGCCCCAACCACTGTTGTGCTCACTATGTAAAGCAGTGTAAAAACCCCAGGTCTTCCACCAAGTCAAAGTACTGAAATACCAACAGACTACAGTGTTGCAGTTGGAAAGGATGTTGACCGAGCAAAGTATCCCATGCAAACCCTCAGGCCATTTAAATCCTGTTGTGTTAACACAAAGCATTGTACAGTCACAAAACATGACCAAACCCAAAACCCATAAAGGGGGTATTTGTTAAGTTCACACTATAAAATGTGGTGGGTAAAACAACAAGGAAGCTACATGGGCATGCTCACCTTTGATAAAAGAATATGCAACAACTGCCGGGGAAAGGCTGAAGGGGCATGTACACACTTGGAAATCTCAGTTTGCAGGGCCACAAACGGGATTTTTAGTGACCAGGAACCAACCACTTTACAGCAGTCTCCCCATGCACAAGAAAATGCAAGAAAAGTGATATAGTGGTTTCCCCCCCATATGCCCACAATCAAAAGGGGTTTTAACAAAGGGGAATCAGGGAATAAAGATGAAACAGTTATAGAAAAATTGCTTTTGACAAAAACTTTGGGGTGTAGGGTCAAACTACTTTTCCCTAGGGAATGCAGTTAGAGAGGTCTTTGGCCTCCCTCCCCACAGGACAATTTTTTCAAACCCGTGATGTCAGCACCCTATAAGTACAGCAGGAGAAAAAACCTCCCATTTGGGTGTGCTGCTAATCATCCTTTCAATTCTAACATAGGAAGGGTTTGAACCGCAAATCTCAGTGTTTGTGTTTTAAAAAGCCCAACAGGAAAACCCTACAGGATGCACATTCCCTTTTCTAAACAAGATGATGTACACTTATAAGTATGCAGGAGAAAAACCCCCAGAAATTAAATGCCCTTCCCCCTTTCCAAATTCATAACAATTGGTAGGGGAACCTCAAATGGAAATTGTTTGGCTGGGGGAAGTGTTTTTGGGAAATGTCCCTTTTTGGAACTAGGGAAAACAACCGGTATATTCCCCTTTCTAAAAAATAATGCAACATGTCAGAGGAAAACCTCCCAAAGCTTTGTGCTCTGTAAGTGTCCATTTTGAGGTCTAACCAGAAAGGGGTTTGAACCGCAAACAATTTTGGTGGGGGTTGTTGTGTAGGGAAATTCCCTTTGGCAACTGGAGAACAGATACGGTGCACACCCTTTCTAAACACATGACACACCCATAAACAGAAGGAAGCCCACTAATAAAAGGTGCTAAGCCTTAAATGTCAAACATGAAAGAATGGTTTTTGGGCTGGGGGGGGAGGTGGGGAAAAAAATGTCCCTTTTAACTGGGAGCAACTACGGATAATTTTTCAAACACTACAGCACCCATAAGTAAGCAAGAGAAGGAAACCTCCAAAATGCAAAATCTCAATGCCATTTGTTAAAACAAACAAGGGGTTTGAATTAAGGTAAGTGTTGTTTGGTGGGGTTAGGTGTTGAGGAAATTCCCTTTTGGCAATGGGCGCTACAGGATGCACATTCCCTTTCTAAACAGGATGTCAGCCCCCTATAAGTACAGCAGAAAAAAAAAACCCCCCAGTAATGTGAATACCCAAGGGCCTCAAGTGTTAAATAGTGGGGGTTTGAATCCTGCAAGTGTGGTTTTGGGGGGGTTTGTGTTGAAAAAAAATGCCCTTTTCAACTGGGAAAAAACTACAGGATGCACATTCCCTTTCAAACACGATGATGTCAGACCCTATAAGTAAGCAAAAAGGGAAACCCAGTAAAAAAACCCTGAAGGCCCCGTTCATAACATAGAAATGGGGGTTTGAACCCTAATTTTGGGTTTGTAAAAGGGGTTAGGTTGGAAAATGCCCCTTTTGGCAACAGGAGAACAGACTACAGGATGCACATTCCCTTTCTAAACACTGATGATGTCAGCACCCTATAAGTACAGCAAAAAGGGAAACCTCCCAGTAATGTAATATGCTAAAGCCCCTCTATTCATAAAAAGTTAGGGGTTTGAACCTGAAAAGGTGTGTTTTTGGCTGGGGGGGTTGTGTTGTGGGGGAAATGTCCCTTTGGCAACTAGGAGAAAAACTACAGGATGCACATTCCCTTTCTAAACACTGATGATGTCAGCACCCTATAAGAAAAAGAGAAGCCCCATAATGAATAGCCCCTCTAAGCCTCTGATTAACATAGGGGGGGGGTTTTGAACCCCAAAATGAAAGTGTGTGTGGGCTGAGGGGGTTAGTGTGTGAGGTGCCCCTTTTTGGCAACAGGAGAACAGACTACAGGATGCACATTCCCTTTCTAAACACTGATGATGTCAGCACCCTATAAGCAGAAAGAAAAGGGGAAACCCCATAATGAAATAGCGCCTGCAATCCCATCTCAAGTGTCATAACATATTTAAGGGGGTTTGAATGCAAGGTGTGTGGCGGGGGGTTAGTTTTGAAGGAAATTCCCTTTGGCAACTGGGAGAACAGACTACAGGATGAAATTCCCCCTTTCTAAACACTGATGATGTCAGCACCCTATGCAGCAAGAGAGCCCCCATTTAAAATAGCCCTGCTAATGCCCCCGTGTCTACTAGCAGATGGGGTTTAAACCCTGCAAGGTGTGTTGGGGGGTTAGTGTGGGGAAAATGCCCTTTTTGGAAACTAGGAGAACAACTACAGGATGCACTTTCCCCTTTCTAAACACTGATGATGTCAGCACCCTATAAGTACAGAAAGAAACCTCAATTGAATGCCCTCGCTAATGTCTCAGGTCAAAAAGGTTTTGAATCCTGCAATGGTGTGTTTCTGAGTTAGTGTGTGTAAAAATGCCCCTTTGGCAACTAGGAGAACAACTACAGGATGCACATTCCCTTTCTAAACACTGATGATGTCAGCACCCTATAAGTAAAGAAAGAAAAGGGAAAAACCCCCCAGTAATGCAAAAGCCTCTGCTAATGTGCCCTTGTTCATAACATTTTAGTGGGGGTTTGAACCCTGCAATGTTTTTCTGAGGGGTTAGTGTGGGGAAGTGGCAATTAGGAGAACAGACAAGGATGCACTTTCCCCCTTTCTAAACACTGATGATGTGCACCCTATAAGCAGAAAGAGGACTCCAATAATGTTAGGGGCTCTGCTAATGTGTTTTCATTAAACATTAGTAGGGGTTTGAACCCTAAAATGGTGTTTTTGGTGGGGGGGTTATGTGTGTGGGGGAAAATTCCCCTTTTGGCAACTAGGAGAACAGACTACAGGATGCACTTTCCCCTTCTAAACACTGATGATGTCAGCCCCCTATAAGAAAGAAAGAAAAGGGAAAACCTCCCAGTAATGAATGGGGCTCTGTTAATGTCCTTCTAAAGTTTTATAACATAGTTGGGGGGTTTAAATTTGCAAAGGAAAGGTGTGTGTTGCTGGGGGGGTTTTAAAAGTGTGGAGGAAATGTCCCTTTGGAAACTAGGAGAACAGACTCGGAAATTTTTCTAAACACTGATGATGTCAGCACCCTACAATTACAGCGGGAAAGGGTAGGGGCATGGACAATGACTGAGTCATATGTGTCCCCTCTGACTCCCTGTATGCTTGTGTTATGTGGTGGCCATAGTCCCCACGGGTATCAGGCCCTTTCCCCTTTGTCCAGCCTGGTGGGACCACTGTCCCGAAAATTTAAAAGCTAACACAACTGGGGCAGGTTTTTTCAGCCAAGGGTGACTGGCACACAGGTTTTGTGTGCTATGTGTTAGGGGGATGTGTTCAGGCAAAACATGCCTGTGTGCCAGCTGCAGGGGGTGTCCCCAGGCAGGATGCTATTCTAAGGCCAATGGCCCAGTGTGAAATTTTGTATTGCTGTCAGTGTAGGTCACATCAGACTGGTATTGTAGTCACTGTAGATTGCATGCCACCTGACAGGTTATGCCAGTACTGGGTTCTGCAGCCCCCAGTTTGGCTATGTGGTTCCATCTCATACATGTGTTGTATTTTAGGGGAGGGTTGACTGTGTACATGTGGCAGCTGTGACATTGCCACATGACCCATATTCCACAACTGTACAAGGGGGACTGACAACTGACCTTTGAACATGCTACCATAGTATTGATGGGTGATTAAAAAATAGGGCAAGGGGGAACAAGGTACATAGGTTCATAGGTTCATACATACTAGGCAATCTGCCCTAGGGCATTTAAGAACCTAGCCAGAATGTGTTTGGCTGTCCCCAATGTAAATATATCTTGCCATGCCCTTTTGGGGTTAGTATACTGTGCCTCTGTTAACAGTGACACAGAAGTGATAGGGTAAACCTAAAATTCCCATCCACTCATCAAGACCTTTTAAGGGGTCAATGAGGACTTTTCCTAACCTGGACTGGGATTTTTTTCCCAGAGGAAGTGACCCCCGGGGTTATGAATCTGCCCCCCCAGCATGCCCTTTTTTTTTCAGTGCTGAGGTTAGGTCCCCAAAGGCATGGGTTTTGGATATTTCAGGTGAAATGCCCTTTAAATTTGGGTTTTACATGGTGATACTTAGGCACAGCCTCTAAGGGGGTATGCCACTGAGTAGAGCTGGGAAAGTCAGCATATGGCATCTGTTTGAGCCCTTTGATCCTTTTTATACTTGGGGGCTTTCCAGTTGCTGCAGGTGTCAAGGTACACCCCAAACGGGGGATTGTATAAATTTGGGCCCTGATGAGGGATAAAAAGGGGAAAATGCCTTAGAGATGTGAACCCCTTCTGATGTGGGCATATAAATGTTTTTTAACCATTTTGGGCCCCTTTGTCAAATGAGAATTGCTATCAACGGGTCCCCCCTCTAATTCTTCTTATAATGGGTACCATATGTGGTTTTGGGGGATTTTTTTTTGCCAAAGGGGGTGACTATAAAACTTTTTCATTCAGCTGGGGGCCATGGCTCTGGAAAATTGTCTGTTTTTATGGGTTTAAGATGCTTGTGTGGGTGGAGAGCAAAGGGCCCCGTTTGCAGTCATCTGATATTTTAGCCCAGTCCTTCCTGTTGGCCTGTACCTCCTAAATATATACCAAACAAAGAGGTCCCAGGACTGAGCCTTGTGGGACACCCGAACTGGTTTGGGGTCTGGCATGGCTCCAGCAATTCTAACCATGTGGGTTCTGCCTTGAGCCAGTGTGCAATCCATCTAGTACATGGGGGTTTTTTTAAACTGGTGAGCTTTCTAGAATGCCAGGGGGATTGTTTTTAAGGCTTTTGGGGCCAGGAGGCTGTGTAACCTTCCCTGCAATGGCCTTGGTGACTGTTTTAAAGAAATCAACCCGGTTTGGGGGCAGGATCTGTTAAAAAAAATGGGTTTAACCAGTGTCTGTTGGGCCCCAATATCTTTTTATGTGGTCCATGATGATTTTCCATAGCTCTGCAGACCAAGTGTGTGGTTATGGGGTGATAGTGTCCCGGATCCGTTGAGGCACCACCTTTTTGTAGGGGACCACTGTTTCACACTTTGGCACATATCCTGTAGTAAGGCTGGGGTTGAAAAAGTTTATGTTTTGGGGTAGCCCCTTGGGGGTCAGTAAAAAGCCACACTGTCTTCCCATTGATGCAGGGGTATTGCTTTGGAGGGGGTCTTACCCAGCATCTGAGATGTCAGGGGGAGCACTCTGCTGGGGTACATATGCCCTTTCAGTGTGGGGGGTGGAATTTGCACTGAACCCAGCTAAAATTGGAAAAGCTGTGGGTTTGGTGTTTCTATTGACATTTTTACTACCTCTGAGCATATCTGGGAATTACCACCCAGGTTCCTAACATAACTAAAGAAAGCCTTGTGATTTTCCAGTGTCCGTGCAATTTCTGTGGGTGGCCTAAAAATCTTATGAGTGCCTGTAGTTTTGCTAATACTGATCAGTGATGCCTTCCCAGGAAGCTGTATCATTTGGGAGCCCCCCTTCATTGTGTAGTTTGGGGGTCCACCAGAAGGCCTGCCTTTAGGATTGGGTCTTTGGGTTTTTTTTACATGATCCATGCATTCCCGAATTTCCCTAGAAATTTTTTAAAGGGAATTTTGGGCTGGCACCAACCCGGGGTTTTAAGGGTTTTCCCCCTCATTTTTGGAGTGTGTTTGGAAGTTGTTCACGGGGGTTCTGGGCATGGGGGATGTGAATATCCAGTGAGATTAGTTTATGGTCATCTTTCCCGTGAGGGAACATTCTGGTCTGGAGCATAGAGTCCCCCTGTTGGTGATGATCAGGTCCAGTATGTTTCCCCTTTTTTGGGGGGGTAAAAGGGCCAAGCATTTGGTCATATATTCAGGAATTTTTCCATGTTGGAGCAGAGTCATGCTCCCATCCATGTTTGGGTAGGCCCCAATATAATGGTGTTTGGGGAGACCTTCATATTTCCACTGTTCCAAACCAGGTTCTTTTTGGGGGGGTGGTCTGTAGCAGGCTATAACCTGGGGCAGTTTCACCCATTGTTAGTTGCACATGGATAGTCTCTGATGCTTGGTGTTTGCCCCCAAACCCGGGGGTGGGGATCTTTTTGAATATCAATACCCCCCCATTTTTGGGTTGGGGGGGCTGAAAAGCATGGTATGAGGTTAAACCTGGTATGCTGGTGTGCCTCAGTCCCCGAACCAGGCATCTGACTGCCCGATATCTGTTTCCATGCCAAGGAGAGTTTGGGCATGCATCTTAGGTTTAGACTTCTGGCGGTAGCATTACTCTTTGTTTCTTATCCCCTTTTGATACCTATGAAGGGGGGTTTGTCATTTGAGCCTTGCCAACATAGGCACTATTAGCAAGAGTTTGCCAATATCTGAAAAATGACAGGTGAGGCCGCCCCCAAGCAGGTGGCAACAAAAATGTATGTGGGTGTAGTGCCTGTGATTAGTTAAATGTATATGACTGCTCAGTGGACACATGCCAGGTAATATATGCATGTTGGGTTACATGTGCAGGAAAAAGTGACATTCTGTCAAGTGAGACATGGACATACAAAAGTAAGCTATGGGCCCGGAGTCCCGAAGCTGTAACATCTTGCAGGGTGATCAGTATTCCAGGGGAATTGCAAACAAACATGCATGCCCAAACCAAAAAAGGGGCAGTGTCCATTGTACAACAAACAAGCTGTAACTTAGTAGGTAACACTGCAAATATGAGGCACTATGCCCTGTACTGGAAATAAAAGGGATGGCTAGGGGCCAGTCTGGGACACAAGTGTACAGACCATTTCTGTCAGGATGTAAAAAACTGGATGGGAAAACCCCTTTCTCATACCTGCAGTAATACACATGTCTCAGACACTGAGCCTTCACTCAGTGGTTCCATACTTTTAATTATTACCTGGTGCCCCCTTCCCTTTAGGGGATCCCTCCTGTGACAGTTATTTTGTGTGTTGGGGCTGTTAATGGTATGGTGTGAGTTGCGTGTAGGTGCTCCTGTGTGTCCTGTACCCGTTGTAGTATGAACATATCAACTCCCCAAAATGCATTGCAACCAGTGGGGCAACATGCCACTTGCTTTAATGTCCATATTTTACTTTATTTTTTGTGCTATAGAGAGCCTTTTTGCATAACCAAGTATCCAACATGTGCGTGTACCTATGGGATTCCTGGGTTAGACCAGTAATGACAATCAACCCTTATGAAAGGATGTGGATATAACAATTAATTGCACCAGCTGTTCAACATGTCTATTACTCACAATGTGCACCCTTGCATCAGCAAATGTTAACCTGTATGGTGAAGTTGCAGGATGGACGTTTTTTGAAGGGGGTTTAACTTTGGATGCCTGAGTCAGCCAGATACCACCAATTAAATGTATGTTATGGTGTTTTGAGGGACAGCAGGAAAGGGGGGGAATTTTATCAGTGTTTGTGCGTAGCCCCCGGGTTTCTTATTGGTATGGTGAAAGTTCCACCTCAGGTGCCAAAGGTGGTGGCAGCCACAGATGTACCTGAGGATAAGATCAGTGTTTGGCCACGGAACGTACCTGTGCCTTGCAGGGGAGGAGAGAAACCCAGACTGGGTATGTATCAGAACAGGTGTTTTATGGAACAGATCCCTGTCCCTGGCCCAAACCACGCTGGGCCCTCGTTAAAAGCAGCACAACCCCGATTTTGGGGTCGTGGCCCCGGGAGGCCCCTGTTGTCGGGCCTGCCAGTGCTCTGTTCTGGGATACCCCCGTCGACCTCAACCCACCTCCCTGGCTATGGAAAGTATTTTAAACCGGCTTTTTCCCCCCCCTGCATAATGGGAAATCCTGGCAGGGTTGTCTGTCAGCATGGTTGGAATGCTGCAGTCCCCCAGCCCTGTTGGTGTACCATTCCTAGTACTGGCCTATACACCCAAACATGCATTGAAGCCCTTTTGGGCACATTTCAGGGGGAGCGCCCATGGATCTACAAACCCCCCGGCACTTTGTTGGGACCTTCTGGGCCATCCCCCCGTTGGGGGGGGGATGTGCCCAAGATACCCCATTACCCTGGTAAGCCCCCCGTACTGCCATCACCAACTTTGCAAAGGGGATTGGGGGATAACCCATTATTGACAGCTGTTACTGTCAATCTACCAATGGGGACCCTGGCATACCTTCCTGTGCCATTACACAGATGCACATTATCATACCCAGGTGATTGGTTCCCCGTCAGCACCGAACACCAGAATGTGGGGGAAACAGGAAACAAGTTTCAATGTCTACACATTACCAGTGTGAAATGCACACATCCACCCCTGGCTGCCATAACTGGGTGAAAAGCCACAGACTGCCCCCATCACACATGCCACATGCAGGTGCCACATGACACCAATGACCATGACAGGGGCAACTGCACACTGCGGTGCACACTTGCCTGCAACACACAGCCACATGCCCTGCCACACGCCTGCACACTGCCCCTGCCTGCGGTGCACCTGCACACATGCCCATGACAAGTTTACCAATTGTCAAACTCGTATGGGGGAATCAAAACACGCAAGCACCTACTGCACAGGCCTCAAGTGAGCCAAAATTTCTTTACTTCAAGACTTTCAGGGAAACAACTAAAATGGAAGGCTGCATTCTGACAGGGGGACCCAGGTGAAGAAACTTGTCGTGGGCCAACTGTGCCATTGTTCTGGTATGTACAGGTCATAGTCAACAGTCCCTTTCCCGGCAGTGCTTATTGAGGAAAAACTTGCCATTAAAAACTTGGGGACGTCAAACCAAGGCAACCCCCTGCATTTCTCCGTGCACAAAAGTCAATATCATATGGCAATTACCTGCAGCCCCCGCGCTGTGGGGGTCCAGCCTCCATATAATGCATGTTGCCTGTTTTTGTTGCTGGACTGGGGGCCCCTCACCATGGGACCCTCCCTCTTGATGGGGGGGTGACCACCCCCCCACCTTGGGGACCTGTTCCGTGGAACCCGGCGCTGAACATTTCTGATTTAAATCACTGCAGTGATGCACCTGCCATATGCCAATGCGGGCCATGCATTTACGGACCAGGCTTTCCACATGCACCCTCCCTGCACGGTGGTGCAAAGAATTTCATAATCCGCACCAGGGCCTGGTGACTCCCATCCCAGTGTGGAAATTCCGGTGACCATGACCTGAAAAAAACCTGAACAGCAAAATGCACAGAATTTTCACACATCACACATGCACTCACGTTAATCAACATACTCACAATTACATTGTCGTCTATTGGTGGATACACAGAAAGGCCATACATGCTCAGAGCAACTGTGCAAATACCTCACATCCAGAATATACCCAAAACCCCAGCAGTAGCACTGTTCAGGAGACCTCCTCATCTGGGGTTTGTACTAGGGATGTAGGTCATATCAACAGTGGCTCCACACCTAATTGGGATATACATTCCCATACCACCCGCACAAAACCAAGGAAAACTTACAATGCAAACTTTACACGTAACATACATGGTATCCTTTTTGCCCCCTGGGCCGTGGGTCAACCCACAATGCTGCCCCTCCTTGTTTCTACAGCACTAAATCATGGATCTCAATCCCTATATGAAAAACACCCCACAAAGGGCGACCTGTCTGGGGGACCCCAGCCATGACAATTGATTACAGAAAATGGGGCTACTGCAAGCAAGCTAAATTCCCTAAAGGGGGGCAGTCTGGGGCCCCAGTAAAATCTTTTTCCTCATACAAACACCATGGGCAACTTTGAGAGGGAAAAAAGGGGACACTAAGAAAAAACCTTTTCAGTTATGTTAGCAATGGCAAATCCTCCCATGCCCATGTTAGTACACAACAAAAAATATTTCACTGCCCAAGTATTACAAAATTTGGCCAGGTTCAGTGCAGGTGTCACCCCCCTCCCCCAAAAAAAGACATATTTTCCCCAAACCCCGCATCACAGATTCCCGGTGAGGCCCCCCCAGGAAAGCGAAAACACAACATAATACCCGTGGTACCCCATTGCTGTACATAAACTCACAAGCAAAAACATATGAATCTATGAAACTACCTGAACAGGAATGTACCTTACACTGGGCCAAGGGGAGGGGGCCACCCACAAGGGACCCCTACCAATCTACAACACAATCATTACATTCAATCAAAATATACAAACATTCCCACAAGCAGCATCTGTTTTGTACCCGCCATTTGGGCAATGTTGGATGGACCCCTGCGCACAATTAAAGGGTGACCATATGGCATTTCCATCTACAACATTTCCCGGGGATTTGAAGATCAGGGGACCTTCTTTAAAACCGGGGTTTTTCAGGGGGTGTTTTTCTTGGGGAGGGAACTTTTATCCCATGTGCCCTATTCACTGGGCACCACAGATATTTATTGTGGAGGTGTGAGGTGTTACGGTTTTGGGCATTGTATTGGGGGGACTTACTTGTAAAACCAGGAGTGGAACCTCAGGGGTAAATGTGACCTGTGGTGTTGCAGTCACTTGCAGGTAATTTTTTTAGTGCATTTTACATGTTTTACAGTATGTTCCTTCTCCATACTGTACTTCATGGAGGTCCATACCATCATCCAATTTATACACCACCTACATTCCATGCTGACACACCATGTCTGCTACCTACCATGTGCAGGGTTTAGGAATGTGTGCCACGTTACAGGGGCCATATTTTCCCTTTTTACCCCTTTACCCCACACAGCAGGGTGGGCAGAACCATATTGGTTTACTGGGGTGGTATTTTAAAAGGGGATGGTACTGGTTTTTTTAAATTTTCCTCCATGCCTTTGCACCACACCGTTCAATAATTGTAAAAGTGTATGAATTTTTACATCTTCTTTCTTCTTAAAAAATTATTATTTATATATTTATTTGTTTTATTTATTAATTTTATATTGTCTTTACATTCACTTTTATATTGATGTCATATATTGCTATAGTGTGGGAGGGGGACACAGATAGTGACAAGGGGTGGGACAGGGTGTGTTGATTTATTACAGTCATACCTGTAGATAGTCAGATCACTTCTTGTTATGTTTAATATTTAATTGTATGTTGTTACATTATATGTTTGTACAACACTTCTACATCTGTCTATGTATTCCTCTCTCTCTTTATTATAATATATTAAAATTTAAAAATATATATATATATATATATATATATATATATATATATATATATATATATATATATATATATATATAAATACATAATTTTGAATACATATATCCATATGAAGACAAGTAATCAACATGTTTGTCTACCTACTTAACACACCTAAATACTCTAAACATACTAATGTGAAATATTTGTACATTCACTACCCACAGTCAACCTACATTATATGTACATAATGCTTAATAAAATTATTAATTATATATTTTATTTTTTACACATCTTCATATACATATGGATACAGACCAATGACACATATAGGGGGCACATATGTAACCTTTTGTATTACTTTACATTACCTTGTTTGTCACAGCTCTTGTGTTGCCTCTGGTTTTTGTCCTGCTTCCACTTCCCATTGTCAGCTTTCAGGGGGTTCAAAAATTTGTTTTGTTTTATTTCAATTTTCCCGTTTGTCCGTCTTGTCCTCTTTCTGTCTGCTGCTCCACTCCTCCTCAGGGTGCTGAAATTTGTGTGTGGCTATCAATCTTTTGGTTCTGCTTGCCCTGTGTGGCCTCTGCAAATTGTTAGCCCGCATTTGTAATTGCATGCAGCCAGTTGTGTACTGATTGCAGTTCTCACTGTGATTTCAGAACAGTGCTATAAAAGGTATGTGAGATAGGCTAGCCCTTTCAGATTTTAAGGGCAGGGACCATGCTGTTATGCTGTGGACAATGTTCTGTGAGTGTAAAGGTTGGTATCTCTCTCATATTTCCAGCTGTGTTGTAGATTAACATTCCTCCATTCATTTCTCCAGTTTCCTGTACTAACTGTGTATGTACACTGACACCTACAAACTACTACTGTTAATTTTGTGTGTGTGCCCCTTTTACTTTTGCTTGCACTTTGTTGCTAAGGCTTCAATATTTGCCCTTTACAGTCACTACTTGTATGCCTGCTAGGTGTCCTGACTGTAGTGTGCTGCTGTAGCTTTCCTATTTTCCATGTACATTCACACCTTGGAATGCTTGCTATATCTGCTAGGGTGTTACAGCATGCAGTGTGGTCTGGCCATGGTGTGGGCCTTGACATCTATTAGGGTATTTGAGTATGCTGCTGAGCAGGCCCCAGAGACTTTCAGGTTCATCTGTTATCTGCCTCATGGAATGGTACATATCAGTGGGGTACACCCATTAAATTGTCTGGTATGCTGCAGTTGTGACTGTGGGTTAGCATGAGCATATGTATTACTACACTTATTCTGCCATGCAAGTGGTGAATACTTTCAGGACTCCATAGTTACCATTGCATGTGTTGTTACACCTTTCTGCCTACTGTTTGTACATTTCACATAGTCTTTGGGGGATCCCTGTAAGTCATTCACTGTTGCTATGTCTAGGCTCTTAACTATTCAAATATGGTGGTGTCAGACCTCTCGTTTACAAATATTTGCAGGTTGTCCACATTTCTGCCTCATATTTTGGTCAATATCTCATGCACAGCTTTTTCTGGCAAATCACTCTGGGCTCAAGTCAGAATATAGTGACAAACATTCAAGTTTCAGACTTCATACCCTTCCAAACATCCCACAAAATGCAGACCCTGTTACTTCTGAACTGTTCGTTTGTTGTAACATTATTTGTAATGTGTCCCTGGTTTTGGGCCTTTGCTCCACATATTTTATTACTTGGTCGCGGTGTGTTCCTGTAAGAGGTTGTGGGGTATGGGCAGTGATTATCCTGCTGTGAGTATGTGTGTGGCTTGCAAGGTGCTATAGTGACATTATTACCTACTAGCTACCAACTAGCATGGCTGTTTCTGTTCACACACTACTATTAGGGAAAACCACTAGTTTTGACAGTAATTCTAAATGACATGCTTTGTGTACTACACATCTATATTCCCTTTACATTCATTCCTACTATTACATGATATATTTATTTTAGCACAATGTTCTTGTATAAAAGTCATGGCTTAGTGGTAAGTCATGCAGACTACTGTTTCAAGGTCCTGGGTTGGGACTGCCCGTGGGATTTTATTTTGCTTTTGAACTGACAAGGACCTGTCAATCAAAGTGACTAAGGCACTTTTAAGCAGTTGTAACGGGTTAGCTGGTTTGCGGGGCTCACATGCACTGGGAGCTCCGGGACGGCCACCCCCTTTCAACCGCTTAAAAGTGGTTACTCTTCACACCCGCTATTTTCTTTGAAAGAAATAAAATGGGGAGACAGGAAAGTGGTGAAAAGGGGTCCCAAAAAGGGTAAGACAGTAGGGGAAAAAAGCTTGGGTTTTGCAGGAGGGATTGGGGGAAAAAGCTGCCCATTTCTTCATCAGCAACAGCTGTGCATATGTTTGTAATTTGGTGTGACATTTGATACCTTCCACCCTGGGGATTTAAAGGGCAACAATAATACTTGTTGAACAGCTAATTGTAAGTGATAGGTTCCATGTCTGGTAGACATATGGGAATGGGCAGCTATGTATGGGGCGTAATTTTTTTGTGGGTACAGAGTGCCCTTTTTTTTTTAGGCGAGAGTGGTATGTCAGGTGAGGGAAGTCGGTACAGCTGGGGGGAGGTTGGTAGGTAAACAGACAAGACAAACAAAGCATACAGGGGGTGACACATGTGGGGGCACAATTGACGGGACGGAGGTTTGGATATCCAGAGCCCATGAGCCCACAGATGGCAACAGTGGAACTGATATCCCCACCCATAGGCAGTTGCCACTGTTCCTTCACTGCCCAAGGGGGCGGGGCTTTTAGGCCCGGGGAACAGGCATGCCCGGGGGCCCCCTGCCTCAAGCTGGGGGGGCTCGAGAACAGAGTCCCCCTTCCCCACAGTCCGGAACCCCAGGGTGAGTGGTGGTTCTCCTCCGGCCACATTGCAGAGGGGGGGCCCCATCCCCCGCAGGCTTCCACCCCAGGGGCACAGGGCCACCCGGGGGAGGTCCAGACTGGGGACTGTGCCAGGTGCACTCGCCAGCTGAGGTGGGAGAGGTGGGTCCCCTGGAACCCGCCTTCCCTGTTCTATGTTTTGCATTATGTCATGACAGTTTGGGTTAGTGACATATAATACCATTCACAATTAGTTGTAACAGCATGCATTAGTATTCCCATTAACCAAACACCCAGATATTCACACCATTGAACAGGGGATAACACATGCATAATTTGAACAGCAATACACAGTCCAACAACATGGGGTTAAATTTATGGCAACAGGCCATCAGGTTTGGATGTATGAAACAGATGCATCAACGGACATGCAAATATATATGACCCAACAGGACAAAGTCCAGGGGTGTTAATTGTGATTGCACATACCATTTTCCCTGGAATGGGTTATATGTGGTTATAGGGGGGGGGAAGAAAAAAATATTAACACCTTCAAAAACCAATACATATGCTGTACATTTTTAATAGCTACAGATATATACACACTACTGTTCTAACTACAGTTTCCTATATGATAACTATTTTAACTTGGTGATAGGACTGTTACTGCAAAATCAATATACATTTTATTGTTTTATACACATTTCATATCTAGCTTTGTTCAGCTACATCATCCTGCTACATTTGCTTTATATAGCTATAGACAAGTGTGGATGTTTGGTATATCAGACAATCATACTATCTGCATATTGCAGACTGAGAGCAACATATCCAGATTTTGGGATACACATTCCAAGCAGCAACACTTTGAACAGATTTTTCTTTTTGGGGATTCTCACATGCATTTTATTCTGTCTTGACTGCAGTATACTTTATTCAGGGTTATTACTACTTATTGTGGATTCATGACACTTTCTCCCCTCTCTCACTTGTTTTCATTTTACTATTCAGGATGGTACTTACTTCTAGGCTTTATTGACATGTTTTACCTGTAGTTATTACAATCCTTTCCAGCAGTCTCACTTCTGTCATGTTTCAGTATTTCAACAGGGATATATTTCCCCATGTGATTTCATCATCTTCTGCAGCTTACTTTTCAGCCTGCTGCAGGTTGTGTACTATTTTCTTACAGGTGGGGGAAATTTTAGAATTTATTCAGACATTTTCATTTTTTTTTTTTACAGGCTGAAACACACTTTTGTAATCAAGCAATACTTGCAAACACTTTACACTGTTACTTGCACATTTTATTCCTTAGTGACTAAATGCACTCTTTTTCTACTGTCATACTTTTATATTTCTTTACAGTTACTGGTAGTGGAAATGACCTGCCTGGTGGGCAACTACCAGCCTATCCCATAGGCTCTGGGCCCGAACGGACACCTGCAGCTGTAATATAAATGAAGTAATATTGGAATACACATCTCCATAATATCAGCTAGTTTAATTTCTTACATACATAATTAAATGTAACTTACTCAGTAGTGGGGCGTTGGGCATTTGCTGGGCCTCCTGGATCCAAAGGTTCAGCTGGTCCTGCTTGCGTCTCTTCAGGTCCGCATGGTGGTGAGGACCTGCTCACCAGTCCTTGGAATCCCTGTGGCACTGGTGAGATTTAAAACCCGGGCCCACGCCTCAGCCCTGTATGCTCCCCAGAGGACCTGGCCCTGCATGAGTTGGGCCTCATGATTGTGGACTAGGAGCCAGACCATGTACTTGGACTCCTCCCCCCCACCTCTGTGCCAAAACAACTACCCTCTCCTACCCTGCATTCTGCCCGCAAATCAGTTCTACAATCGTTTATGCTGTGTATTCCGCCTATGGGGGTTATATAGTCCGTTTTCCCTTATCTGTGATTGGCCATTTTGGAATTGTATCAACTTCAGTAAACCTGCATTGTCATGCTCCAAATTTATTCCCATATATTAGCTATTATTGCTTTTAGGTACTGCTGTCATGGCTTAGTGGTTATCCTTGACTATGGTGCATGTATCCTGGGTTCGAACCTGGCCCCTCTTTTTATTTTTATGACTGTCTGACAGCTAGGGGGGTGTCTGTGTAAAGGCAGTTTTTTTCCCTTTCTCCGCGTTGCCCGTGGTTAGCTTGTTTTGCGCCCGAAACGGGGGCTGGTTTAAGCCTCATTTGGCTATCAAGCATATTACGCTCAGCTCAGCTAGGGGGACCAAAATTCATGAAACCACTGCTCAGCTACGGGCACTCATTTTGCACCCGTTAAACCACTGCTCATGGGGAGATGCACTCACCTGTTAAAACTGTAGGGCCCCCAAGCCCCCTTAAAAGGGCCCCAAAAAAAAATTTTCCTTTTTTGGGATTTTTTAAAATTTTTCTTTTGTTTAAAAACCCCCCAACCCATTTC